>NC_132996.1:31124239-31425326 GCF_048564905.1 Vicugna pacos | reverse complement strand
TCTTGGGCTTTCTCTCTGGGCTGAGGGAAACCTTCTCATTAGGAAGCCTGAAGGACCCCATGCCCATCCTTAAGCCAAAAGCAAGGTGTAGCTGCCAGGGCTAGACTGGGTCCCAAGCATCAGGAAGGAGGCCAAGCTAGACAGAGGAGCTTCCCTGCCCAGACCTGAGGAGCAGTGAGGACTGACTGGCTGGACAGGACACAGGATAAGCAAGAACCCCAGCTTCGGCAGGCAGCCACCACCTGCACACACCAGCTCAGACCCTGAACATGACACTATGGACACCACAGTGACACCCAGGGCCCACTCCATGCCCTGGCATGGGCAGGCTCTCAGCAAACACTTACAGGACTGTGTCAGCCCCTCCTCTTCCCACCCACAGCCCCACTTGGGTTACTGCCCAGGTTTCTCTCACATCCCTCACCCTACCCTTCCAAACCACCATCTTGCTTAACATCCCTTACAGCTGACACCCTGGGGTCCCCAACAGGTGAGGTGGGTTGTAAGGAACTTGTTACCAATGATAAAGTAGTGAAGTGGGAAGCCCCATAAAAAGACCAGCAGGACCCCTGGGCAGAGCCGCTGCTCTGCTCTTAGCACCTACCGGTTCCCTGGCTCAGAGGCTCTCTCTCACTCTTTGCCTCTAAAGCGGCTAACTTACAGCTAGAATTCTATTGGTTCCCTGAGCTAACTTCTGATTGGTTATTTCCTTCACTCCTGATTGGCTATTACTCTCACTTCTGATTGGTTATTACTCTCACTTCTGATTGGTCCACTTCCCTAACTTCTGATTGGTCCATTTGTAGTACTTTATTTGCATGGAGCTCACTCCTGATTGGCCTATTTCTACAAAGTTTGTTCCTGGTTGGTCAACTTCTGTTGTACTTCATTTGCATATGATGTTGCAAAATGTAAAACTAGCAGCCTATAAAAGGCCTGTGTAAACCTACAGACGGGGTTCAGAGCTTGAAGTGTTAACTCCTCTGGGCCTACTGGCATAATAAACCTGAGTTCTCCAGCTCTCCAAGTGCTGCTTGGTTTCTCGCCCAGATCCAGGTTGCTGTCACAACTGAGCTGTAACACATCTTTCTGCGACAGTAGCTAAGGCCAAAAATCAAAATTCTGTATAACTCAGAGAAGATTTTGCTTATCTTGTTCCATTCTAATATACTTCATTGAGTGGGAAAGAAAACAGAGTAATTTAGCCAGGAAATCAGCAATTGCCTATAGCGCTCAGGAAACAACAGTTTCTATGACACCATGGACAACTGGGCAACTTCGTACTATTTTAGAGATTTACTTCCTAAATACGTATGTGTGTATGTCTGTGTATGTATTTATTGCAGCTGCGAGTGCATCACAGAAACCTGGCCACATTCACCAAGTGCTTCTCATGGGCTAACGTTGTCTGGCACGTGCAGACTGACCATCTTCTGACCTCAACACAGAAAGCTGATCTTCGTGGTAAACAAGCTCTGAACTATAATAGAAAAGAACAAATCTGACTCCATATTAGATCTGTTTCTTTGGCTTTAACCCTGCAACCTGCATTCTAGGCTTGTCTTGCTAGCTCTTCACCTTTTGCAAAAGAATGTTGCCTTTAGTCTGAAATATATAAGACAGCCTATTTTCAAGGCTCTGACCTTTAAGGACATTAATACTTTTGCACTTATATAAAGATAACAAGTCGCAGAATGGAAAATAACATTTGTTTTGCTAGAGGATTACAGGGACACCATGATCTGACCCACCTGGACAGCTACAAGAACACAGAATTCCTACACCAAGAAGTTTGCAACAACAAACCACACCCCCTCCACTTTTTTAGTATAAAATGAGCCTGAATTTTGACTTTAATAAGATAGTTCTGAAGACATTAGTCTGCCATCCTCTTGGTCTTCCAGCTTTCCGAATAAAGTCACTATTTCTTGCCTCAACACCTTGTCTCCCAATTTACTGGCCTGTCGTGCGGTGAGCAGAACGAGTTTGGACTCGGTAACAGAACAACCTGGATGTGAATCATCTCAACGTGGCAGCAAGATGGAGTGGAAAGAACATGGGTTTGAGGATCAGGAAAATTGGGCATAAATCTTAGTTCAGTCACTCACCAGCTAGGGAACCTTGGGAAAGTCACTTTCCTGAGTCACTCTCCTCAGCTAAAGCCCCAGAAGGCCCCTGTGAGATATGAGTGAGCAGTCGACTCTGAGCTCAGTGCCTGGTGCACGGCATGTGTTTAATAAGTGATAATTTCTAATCCCTGGTTCCCCATCTAACCCCACTCATTCCTCCAGTTCTGGCCAAACCAAACCACTGGCTATTTCCCACACGTGCCCCTTAACTTACCGTCGCCACCTTGCTTTGTGCATTGCTGGTCCCTGTGCTAGAAGTGTCCTCCTTCACCCCCATGGAAAGGGGTGTTTCTGGCCCAACAGTCCTTCAAGACTCACCTCAAATGCACCCTCTTCAGCAAGCCAGGTGCCCCAACCTCTCCTTTCTTGGAATGTTTACTGAGTTTTCTCTGCCTATTTTGAGTAAGGGGTACATTCCTTAAATTCTATCCAGGCAGGGGACTTGTCTTACTCATTCTGTGTTCCTACCATAACAGTTCTCAGCACAGAGGATGGTAAAAAATCATATGGTGACTGACATAACAAATGAGACCACAAGTCTGTTGACTTCAGGACACTTAGGAACTATGCTCTCTCTCTGCTGCTAAGAGTTTTCCTAGGTCCAGTGGGCCAGTTCTGATTTGGCGGCTTCCCCTACCTCCCAGAGAGCCAGGCCTCTCTTCTACCAGCCTTGCCAGGCTCCCCTTCCTGCCACCCTAGCAAGGACTGCACACCCGTCAGGCATCCACGTTGCTTAACCACAGCACTCTCCATCCCCCCCCACACACACACCCCACCCAAAACCTCAGCCTACTTGAATAAGGTTCTGCTTCCCACAGCCTTTCCCTGCCTCCTCTTGGGGCTGGAAGCTTGCTCTGTGGCCCAGGCTGCAGACAAACAGTCAGAATTCCTAGTGTCGTGGCCAGTGCCCTCCTGGATCACTCCCTCCTATACCCACTGCTACATCCTGGATGGTGTGAACTCAGTGTTTCAGACCACATGGCCCTGGTCCTCTGGGTACCAGGACTCCATGTTCTCGAAATCTTCCAGGAATGGCCCATGAGTCTGTAAGAGCCTTCATGCCCCAGTCAGGGGGTTAGGCCAAGACAGGCATCAGCAGAGAACACACACAGTACAATCCCTCCTTTGGGATTCTAATCACTTCTTCAGAGCCCTTCCTCTCTCCCACTGCCTGTCCTGGGTGGAATTTCAGCCTGTGACTTGCAATCGAGAAGCTTCTGCACAGCTTTGTGGCTGTCCTTCCCTAGCCTTCCACCCTCATCCCATCCTACATTTGCTGCAAGTCACCTCTCTGCTCAGAAGCCACCAATTGTTCCCCCAAATCCTATAGCACTTTTCATGAGACCTACAACCTTTCAGCAAAGCCTGCCTCCCCTGTGATTTCACCAACTCCGCTCCAGTCAGCACTGCCTGGATAATACCCTCTGTAGGCAGACTCCAACACATGCTCTAAAACAGTCGCCTGGCTCGAGTTATTTGGAATTTCTTACATCATGTCACACTGAAATCTGTCCCTTCTTTAATCCTCGTGACCGTCACCACCGTGGCCCCTCAACCCTGCCCTCTGAGCAACGCAGAACATGCTCAATCCCTTGCCCACTTGAAAATCAGAATCACAGTCCTGTGTCTTCCATCTGTCCAGGGACTTTCCATAGCTTACAGGGCAGGGACTCCAACTGTGCAGCAGTAGGGGGCCGTACTCCACCTGCTCCCAAAGTGTCGTGCCCAGAGTCTCACCTCCAGGGTCGGCCAGTCATGGCCACTGCAGAGAAAAGTGGGATGCCTACCTCCCACCCACCGGCCCAGGCCACGCCCCCTGCAAGCAGCGTCTAAAACTGGGATTTCTATTCATGCAGCCCGGCTACACCAAGTTCTGTGGGCTTTTCTACGTGGTTGGGTAGGAAACACATCAATTGATTTTTGGAGCCTCAGGTCAGGACTTTGGCCTCACCCCGCCACGTCCCATCAGGCTGGTTTAGGCTCTGAGCTCTCTGTTACCCTTGTCCTGTACACTGGTGACCGGCCACTTGAAATCAGCCTGTCCCCTCACCCTGCTGTGGACTTCTGCCTCTTGGACTTCGTGCTCCCCTCCACCATGGGGGTCCCACCTGGAGGCCCAGAAAATACTACCTGCCCTCTGAAATTTCTGAATAAGCCCTCTGGATGATGTAAATCACCCCTCTTGACAAAGTATATTTGCGAGGCTTCCTGAGAAGAAGATGATGATGATAATACCACTTACTATTTACGATGCGCCGGGCACTGTCACCAACATGTTATATACATCTTTGCATCTTTACAACAACCAAAGGAAATGGGCCTCTTACTGTTTCCATTTGACAGGCGAGGAACTTCAAGCCCAGAGAGGGAAAGATTTGCTCAAAGGAGCAACAGCAAGCCTGAGTAGAGCCAGGATTTAAACGAAGGGCTGTCTGAGCTGGCAGGGCCCTCAGAGACGAGGGAGGCCAAGTCCTCACGGTGGAGGAGCCCGTGCCTGCCATGCTGGAGTTGGGAGGGGCAGTGAGGAGTCAGTTTCCTTGTCTTAGAGGCAGGACAACACCCCTGCGCGGGGTTTTGTGCAGCTCCACTGAGCTGCACAGCGAAAACCTAGACGGACATGCAGGGCGGTGGCTGTTGTTACCGGGAGAGCAGCGTTGCATGGAAGAACCAGATGTCTTGGCTGGTCACAGGAAGAGCTTATGTAATAAAGCTTTTTCATGACATGTAGTTGAGGTCAGGTGTTTGAGCCAAGAACTATTCCTTTGCTTTGGTAAAATGTCGAATTAGAAGAATCCTCTTTTCCCACTCAAATTCAAGTTCTAACTTCTCCCCTCGCCCTCCTCCAATCCCATCTCCCCAGCCCCCGCTCCCCTTACCTGCCCCAGTGGCTTACTGAATCTGGAGTTTGAGACCCCACATCCCAGTACGCCAGGGACAGTCCTGTCCTCCCAGGATCCCATCCAGTTCAGCATTGATCCACCTCCTCTCACTTTCAGAAGTGTCCCAGTTTGGACAATAAATTAAATCGAATACTTTAGAACCTTAAAAAAACAAAAAAAAAAAACCCCACTTTTCTTCTCTGGCACCTGTTTCCCTCCCATGAATGGAAATAACACTACCCACCTCCTGAGACAAGCCCTTTGTAAAACCCACCGAAGCTGGAAGTTCCGCTCTCCCTCTGGAGGCAGCGTTCAGGGGCCAGTCTATACACCCCTCTGTTTCATCCATGAAGCAGCCCAGCTTCAAGCAAGCTATTCATGAGAAAACCTCTTTGATTTAGGGGAAACACAGCTTTGTGTTGTGGGAAGGAAACAGTTGCCCATGAAGACAGAGGAGCTGTCACATGTGTATGCAAGGAACAAAGGTAACCCAATTTTACTCTTCCTAAGTTCCTTCTGTCCAGGCTCTCTGGGCCTTCCTGCCAGAAGCAGGTTGGAGAGATTTGCTAAGAAGACCTCTTGGGACACCCCAGTGCAGTCACAGCAGTGGCCCTCCTGGTCAGAGTGGTCCCTGCCCTGGCAAGAGGCCCAGCAACATCTGAGTGAGCCATTCCAACCATGCACACAAGTCACTGTGGATTTATGTCTTTGCCTGGGAGTCAGGGCAGGGATTCTGACTATGCCCACTAAACATGCCCCTGAGCCGGCAGAGCAACCCTGGGATTTGTGTTAACTCCTTCCCGGCAGGAAACAGATGTACCCAGAGCACAGCCTCTGGGAACGTCATAGCACCTGTAGTCGAGGGGTAGGTGGGGGCCATGGCAGGCTCCATTCCCCACAGCCTCACCTGGGTGAACAACCTCTTCCCAGAGGTTTGTTAGTAGGCCTGCTAACCGTTTACCTCTGCGTAAGTTGTTCCTGAGACATGGACAACTCAGATCTCCAGTCTGCAATCTACAGCTATCCCTGCTACTTTACCCCTGGGGGGCAAGCTTGAGCACGTTTTGGTCTCAGTAAACACACAAACACACACACTCAAAACAAGATGAGGTAGAAACCTGCCAGACCTAACTACATAGCTCATAAGAACCAAGAAGCTTGACAAGTTTTGACTCAAGTTGAATCCTAGCATTTTTTGCGTCTTTGTCTTCGTCTTTGTCAATTACCACGTGCAGGCAATAATCAAAAGGTTTCACATTCTTTAATCCAGCTCTGCCTTAGCAAACCGAGGTAACCACTGCACCATGGCAAAGACAGGACTCATCCTGGGGGACTGGAGGCTGAGGAGCTTGGCCAGGCAGAGAGGTATGGAAGGGAAGGGTAAGGAGGGCAGGAGACCCAGCCTTAGGGCCACTGAGTCTCTTGGCAGATTCTGGACAAGGTCACCCCTCCTCATCAGACAGCTGTGGCCCTCACTCAACCATGTAAATCTCTGACACTGGCCCTATGCACAGACCCCTGCTCAGAAAAGTTTCTCAGGGCTGACTGCCTTCCCCAGATAGGCATCTCCCACTACCCCAACTCCAGTACTACACAGCCAACTTCTCATTACTGGTTGGATGTGTCCCAGAAGTTTGTCGGGGCGTGTTTGGGTCCTTGGAATACGTATTTCCATGGAACTGATAGATTGGTAATTGCAGTCTCAGAAAAAAAAATATGTAATACACACGTACCCACACTAAGCATAAACAAGTGTAAGAGCGCTGAGACCATACGGGCACCCCTACTTCCCATCAGCCCACATCCCCAGAGGCCACAGGCCAGAAAGAAGGTCTCATGAGCCTTCACAGCCCCATTGGCTTTGGCTGCCAGCAGACACTTCCCCCTGAGTCTTTGACCTATAAGACTCCAGCCTTAGCTATTCTGCAGATGGAATTTGTCCCAAACCTTGTCTCTTTCTCATTTTTCACTGCCTAATGGAATCTCCATCTGGACCTTCCAGCAGTTCTTGTCTGGCCAAACCCACTGAGCTACAAAGGACAGAACCCAAGGCCAGAGGGCCAGAAGGCCTGGGTTCTGCCACCAGCAACTGGGTGACCCTGGGTGGGTTTCTTTAGGCCTTGCCATCTTCATGTGTAAAAACAGAACGGGCCTGCAAGAAGCTACCCAAGGCTTGCTCCTGATTCCAAAAGGAATCAACACCCCCTCATTTCCCTTCCCCCTTCCAAGAGGTTTCTCCATGCCCTCATGCTGCTAACAATTGCTTCATTCTTCTCCCAGCAAACCAGCACAAAATGTCAGTGTCCAATTTGACTCTTCTCTCTCCCTCACGTCCGTCAGTCACCAAATCCTGCAGGATTTCTTGGCAAGCTCATTCACCTCCCTTTCCTCCGTCCATCCCTACGGCCATTGCCTTGATTTAGGTCCTAATCTATCTCAATGGGTTAGTCCAACAGCACATTCTCATAAGAAGTTCCTCCCTGTCCCTCCAACCAGCCCTTCTCAGTCTTGAATCCTCCTGAAAGCACAGCTTTCACCGTGTCTCTTCTAGACTCCAGGACCTTCAAAGGCATCTGAATTACACATACATTCTTTAACTTCAACTTTCAAGACCTTCCAGGAACTCTCCCCAGCCAGAGGCTCGAGTCTCACTCCTCCCAGGATCCCCCTCCCCACTCCACCCTATGAGTCTAGCCACCTGTGGACCACCCATCAGGCTTGTCCTAGTCTTTCAGGTTCTGCTCTTGTTCCTTTCCTCATCTCCTCCCACCCCTCCAACTCCCTCCGTCCCACCCCACCCCTGCCACATAAAACCACCCGCCCCTTTTCGCCTTTTACTGAGGCCGACACTGCAAAACCAGCTAGCTCAAGGCCATGTCTGCCACAGACTCTTCCTGGACATCTGTTAAGTATAGGGCTGAACATAGGGCTGATGCCGCCCCAGGGCAGCTCAGAGTTTGAAGGGGGTGTGGCCAGAGACATGCAAATAAAGCCTCTAAGTACCATAGCAGAGATGGATATTGGATGCTAGACAATTTAGAGAAGAGGAAAAATGACTTGGGGGTGAGGGGAGGAGAGGTGTTTCAAGATTCTGATCTGCATCCTGAAGGATTAATAAGAATTCATTCATCTTGCGGAGCAGACACAAAAGGGCTTCCCAGGAAGAGGAAATAGTGTATGCAAAGGCAGAGATGCACAAAGGATAGAAACTGCTAAGCTACTCCATTTGGGGAACAGTGGAGATGCAGCTGGTGAGCCAAATTATTGCCAGCCTCTGTGGAGCCTTGAATGCCAAACAAGGATACCATACATTATCCCTTCAGAGAGGCAAAGCCTATTCCATCTTGTCTACACCTTCCATCCACAGATGTATTACAGAAGCCAAGATTACAATTCAGCATGGAACTCAGTGATTAAAAGCATCTTGCACAGTGAACACTCAGTTCTCAGTGTGCCTAAATGTGTACGTGACAGAGAGAGGAAATGAAAGTAAGAATTATCAAGGAGCACCAAATAGAAATCATACATTTCCCAAGAGAAAGCTCAGAGTTAGCAGCTCCCTGGAACTCACAAAGCCTTGAGGAATCTGGGTCTAAAAGTAAACAGACTGCTAGAAGACAGCATCTCCTAGAAGGTTGTTTACTGAGGGTGGGAGAGATAAGAATGTGAAGATGCCAAGACCTGGCTTTCAGAGTCTATAAGCCTACCTTCCTGAGACCAGCTGTAGATTCTGCAAAAACTGAGACACACAGGTGTCATCAAGTGTTGAAATCAAAGAATGATGCCAGGAAACATAAAGTGTAACTGCTCTGAGGAAGGAGGAAGCAGGAAAGATAGGGACTCAGGAGAACACAAAGCTGCCAAGAGTTTCAGCCTAGTTGTGCCCACACCAAGCGGTGACGGTGTCATTTTTTTTTTCCCTCGAGTGTCACCTCTTGAATAAAGGTGTGCAGTCTGGGAACTTCATAAATGTTTAAATGCCTGAACGGCGGTATTCTTATTAGCTCTTCGTTCTCATATTTTACAAAAGGAGATCCACCAGAGGATTTTAAGCAGGAAAGGGTCACGAACAGATCTATATATCAGGAAGAAAACTTCTTGGATGGCCGACTAAAAAACAACTTCCAAATATTACCGCAAATGTGACAGTCTCAAGGGCATGACGTTCCTTGTCCAAAGCTCAATTCTTTCAGGATCGTTTCTTCCTCCTCACTTTTCAGCCTGGCACCCCAGTCCATGGATTCTCTCTAGTCTCATCCACCTGTCCCACTCTCTAGGGTCCAATACCCGCCCTCACTTCTATCTTAATTGATCGTGCAGGTCCTAATGAGCCTCTACACCCCCAGTGTCTTTTCCAGCTGGTCACTGCTTCCCGTAGCCCGGCCAGAGTCCACCCCACCAGTTCCCACCTGATTTTCATCAGAACCCAGGGGAAATTGGTTAAAAACATGCTAGACTTACTTAATTGGAGTAGTTTAAAAGCTCCCCAGGCGATTCTGAGGCACAGACAGATTTGCAAACTACTTTTCTTAATCCTCAAAGGGACTGTACCACTGAGTACTTGTAAGAAATGCAGAAGGTCAGGTCCCACACTTGACCTGGGAATCAGAATCTGCATTTGAACAAGATGCCCCAGGTGATTCTTAAGTTTGTTAAAGGTTGAGAAGCACCGCTCTACACTGTTGCCAGACCACTCATTCTACAAATATTTACTGAATTTTCTCCATCGGGCTAGGGGTTGAGAGGTTGGGAGGGTCAAGGGCCAAGGTTCCTGACTATAAATTCACAGAACCATCAATCAATCTTCTGCTTAAAAACCATTACTGGTTCCCATGCTTTCAAAGTCCAGACTTCTCCCACATGGCCTTCTTGGCCCGCTGGAGCCAGGTTTCTTCCTTCTCACCAGCTTTACTGTCTACCACTCGCCACAGGAGCCAAGCTGGGCCACTTGCCACTTCTCGCAGCTACCCAGTGCTTGCCTGCCTACAACGCTCTCATAGCCCAGGTCACGCTCTGCCCACCTCTGCCTGGAGAAACCCAGGAGAAGTCCTTTGAGGTCCATCACACACCCATCCGCTTCTTGAAGTTAACTCAGATTTTCCCTGCTCAGATGAAAGACAAATTCCCACAACTCTTTGCTCTTACCTCCTTTATAGCATTTATCTCAATCCACTTAGTCTTATTAAAGTCAGTGCACCTGCTGTAGCTACCCCAGTAGAGACCATATTTGTCGCTGCAATAGCAGTAAGCTAATAACTGGCACACCATCAAATCTCAAAGTAATAATAACAATAATGTATTAAATAAAATTGTGGATGGGGGAGGGTATAGCTCAGTGGTAGAGTGTGTGCTTAGCATGCTCGAGGTCCTGAGTTCAATTGCCTGTACCTCCATTTAAAAAAAAATGATAAAATAAATAAATAAACCTAATTAGCTCCCTCCAGAAAAGCAAACAAAACAACAACCAAATGCAATCAGTAAAATCCCTTAAAAAAAGATGTTTAAAAAAAATTATGGATGAAGGTACTAAGTGAAAAGTTTACCAAACTCCCCCATCTACCACTTCAAAGTCACTTAAATATTAATTTAAGTAGATTACATAAAATGGGCTGCCTCTCAAGCCCCAAAGAGAAATAATCTCTAAATCAAATCATATTTTGTGTTTTTCATATAGTACAAATAATAGACTGAATGTGCTGAAGATGAATTTTATGTACAGCCAACTACCTTTCTGTAGTTGGGCATTTAACTTAACAGAATGCAACAAAAAATTTGGGAATACTTTAGATAATTAAGGAACTGGGAGAGGGAGGAGAGAGATGAAAAAGACAGGAAGTAAACCAAAACTTGGAAAAAGAGACTGAGCTATACCAAATATCCAGCTGCTCTAAAAGTAGAAATATAATACTCTGGATTTGTGTTTTAAGAGGATTAAATGCTGGCTAGAATGCCTGTTTTGATCTTAAAGTTTGGAAGTTCTGGTCTTTAAACATATCTTATTTGCATCTGAAAAGCAACTGCAGGTCTGGAGTAGGGGGTGTCAGGAGGGAGAGGGGCCCACGTTCAAATAGGACTATCCCCACCTTGCAGTCTACTGGGACGCAGTGACTTGAGATTTGGAAAGGCATGTTGCACTTCTGCAATTACGGTATTGAGCTGGTCTCAGCCAAGGCGTTGCAGCTGGACACACGCTCTACCGAACACCGATTTGCTTGGGCAAATCGACCGTAAGCTTCCCTACCACCTTGGGCTCTCTCTCTCTTTAGACTACGCCGCTGCTCAAGCTGACTGAGCAGAGTTCTGACATACCACACATAACTGAGGTGAACGGCCACCCTGCGCATCTCCAGAGCCATCCTGACACCTGTAGGAGCGCGGACTGTCCGTAGACCCCGGGCGGAACTGGGTGGAGACTTGGAGCAAATTTACAAGAGTTATACCCTCCTCCCAGTTTTCTGGCCAGAGAAGGGGAGGAGGTTTCCCGTCCCCGCGCCTGCGACACGCTCTGGGGCTGATATAGGAACTGTGCCCCTCCCCACGCCCCAAGCGGTTCTTGGAGCTGGGGGCTCTCGGTTCCCCAGGCAATGCCCCTGCGGGAGCTCCCAGTCCCGACCGCGCCGCGGATCTGGGGGCGTGGGGACCGCCCACTGACCTGGGTGCGGGGCTCCTCTCCGGGCAGCTCAGGTGTGCGGGCCTTTCCCGTGTCGCTCCCACCTCAGAACATGAGAGCCAAGAACCAAGCTGCAGGCCACTGACCCACCGACCAACTGACCGACCAACCAGCGAACCGACCGGCAGCGGCCGGGCCTGGAGCCCACGTGACGGGGGCGGGGACCCGCGGGAGACTCGTCCCGGAGCGCCAGTTCCCTCACCGCCCCACCTTCTTCCTGGGCCCGCCCCTCTGCCACGCCCCCTCCTCAGGTTCAGTTGCGGCCCTCAGGGACCAGGCCGCGCAGGGTTCCAGTTCCCCAGGGACCCGCCTCGTCAACCCCGCCCCTTCGAACCTGCCAATCCCCGTCCCGTCCAGCCCCAGTCCCGGGCCCACCCCGTAGGCCGAGCTCAGCGTCCCCAAGCCCCGCCTATCTCGGGAAGCCCCGCCCTCCCCTGTCACCGCCTACTCCAGCACCCTTCCCGCCCCGGGGGAGACGCCGAGGGCTGTTCCCAGCTTCTCAGCCCCTAGGCTTCTCGGCCCTTCAGCACCGCTCCCTGGCCGTAGGGAATGAGAGCAAGCAGACCGGGAACTTTGTAGAATTGCAGAGAGAAGCTGTAGGAAAAACGTTTTAGAGCCCCCCAACACACAGACACACAGGCACACAGACACACACACATACACACACACACACACACACACACGCAGAGAGCAGCAACTGTTTGGATGTGCGGACTTCCCGGGCCCCTGCGATCCTGTCCAAATGAGGTTGGCCTGAGCGCCCCCAGTTTGGGAAAGAGTCACCCTACGGTCTGGGGGCACCTGAACACGGCGACATGGGGTGGAGGGCCCTCTAGTGGTCGGCTCCAATTAGAGGCAAGTGGAGTCCGTTCTTGTGAACAGCTGAGGACAAGCAGCACTACCCTGTGCCCAGCACTGAGGCGGAGTTCAACAGGCCCAAGAAAAGCTTTGGCGAAGTCTGACCACATGGATTCTAGAATAATCGCGGGACTGGGCCCGGGGACCTAGTCCAATGCCTTCCCCCAGCAAACGGCCTGAATCCCCTTTGGTTGTACTGCTAGGTTGTTACCCTGCCTAGGCCTCCAATAACTGGTTGCTCAGTTCAGCTGATTAAAATCCCTGTGGGCCTCAGATGGCATCAGCACCATGGACTCTGACATAGTCCCCAGCTCTAGCAGGAGCTGCTACCACCCTAGCCTCAGTTTTTTCCTATGTTTCTTCTAGGCTGGACCCTTGACAAACTCCACAAGATACATCTTTTTTCATATTACCCTGGTGGCCCGAAATTACCAGTGTGCCCAGAAGACTTGTACATGAGAACAAAACTTAAGCCACTTTGGCAAATATGAGACTGGTCACTGCAGAAACCCGGCCAGAGGCAAACCAAGGGCAAAGCCAGCAGAGGAAGGCTGGGGCCCACAAGAGTTGTATTACAACAGGACACTCTTTAGTCCTCTTTCACTTCCTTAAAATAGCAGCACAGAGGCTTTTGAAGAGGAGGCTGCCACAGTTCACACGAGTTCATGGGTGTTTCCAAATCCCACGTTAACACCCTAGTGGACCCACAGCCACCCCCCTATGCTAGTCTGTTCTTTAGAACTATACAATTACTTTTTTAAAAATCACTTTAACAGAAACGATATAAATGACACCTACTGAAAACAAATTTATGGTTACCAAAGGGAAAGGAGGGGAGGGGTAAATTAGGAGTTTGGGATTAGCAGATACAAACTACTATATATAAAATAGATAAACAACAAGGTTCTACTGTATAGCACAGGGGACTAGATTCTATAACTTGTAATAACCTATAATGGAAAAGAATCTGAAAAAGTATATATGTATAACTGAATCATTTTACTATACACCTGAAACTAACACAATACTGTAAATCAGCTATACTTCACTTTTTTTTTAAATGGTGTATGTAAGTCACTGACTTTCCGGCTTACTCACACATTGGAACCACTTTGGGAGAGGGGGCTTAAGGAATACAGTACTGTCTGGGCCCACCTCCAGAGGCTCTAATGTCATAGTCTGGGAGTATGACCTGGCATTAGGATTTTTAAAAGCTCCTCAGGTGGTTCTTAGGTGCAGTCAAGTTTAAAAACCACTGCCCTAGGTCTTAGGAACTTCATTCCTCACTAAAATCCAACAAGAGACCCACCATTGAAAAATTTATCTAACAGAAACCCAAGAAGTATTCATGGGCCTGCATGTCCAGCCCTGGCTCCCAGGAAACAAAATGGTCCATCAACAGAGGCTTCCTGGAGAAAATGTCTCAACTTAAAAAAGTGATTCTAGCTGCAGGAATTTAAGACACTAGAGTGGGTTGTTGGTGGTAGTGGCAAGTGTGCCCTGTAGAACTCTCAAATCAAAGCCATCACAGATGAAAGGCAGACAGCACGTTACCAGCTAGCTCTCTGTACCTCTAAAGGAACTGAGTGCAGGACTTTCGCATAGTTCCACTCACTGAGAATTCCCCCACTACTTTCCTCTGTGAGGCAGCCCGGTCCTTTTCTCTGTGAAATAGATAATGTTATGTTACCCATGCGGCAGCTGATGTCCCCAAACCCATGGAGTCCCCATGTTTATTTATTCATACCTGCCTCATTCCTGAATGGATTGGGACTCTCAGTGAGAATGTTACTGCTGGTTTTTTTCTCTAAAGCATAAAATATTCTTTGATTTAAAGAGTGCATTTCTGACCCAGATGATGGTTCTTTTACAGACCAATAAAATGCTTGAACATTTTTACAACTAAAGTGTAACTGAATCTGGATTTCTGATATCTTGTCATTTGGGGGATTTTATTTGCCTCTGTTGCTTTAAAATTCAAGGCAGAGAAGTTGTTGACTGTAGGAGAAATAAAGCGAATTCAAATTTTGTGTTAAAAAAAAATCACTTTGGTAGAACGGTGGGTAACTGCACTTTCTCCATGGGGGTGAGTAATTCCATTCTGCCAAGGACCTCCTCAAATGCTATGGGGAAAAAAAAAAAAAAAGAACAAAAATCCTCTCTTCCTGCCTATGGTCCCAGCCGGGGCTTGACAGAATCAAGAAAGCAGCTGCAAACACACAGAGCAAACCCTCTCATGTGACCAACCTGGAAAGAAAGAGGCCTCCGCACATGACACAGACTGGCACCCCCAGGCTGCAGTAGATGAACGCATGGGAAAGAGTTTGAAGAAGTCCCTCTGGATGGGCACAGCTGCCCTCTGTCCCCTGGCCACGTGGCATGCCTGCTGCGGTGGGGTGTCCTGTGCCTGCTATCCACTGGCTTTCATCCAGATTCCAGAATATTTAACGAGGGCCTCAGGGTGTTGGGGCTTGTTCACGTTAAACCCAAGCACAGGCAGCGCTTCCTGAAACGTCTATGCTGCGGGTATGTAGGCAAATATAATATGAGGAGGTTTATTTGCTTAGTGTCAGTTTTATTGTATTTCAAGCAAGAAGGAAGAAGCAGGGGATGGTAAGGCAAGGTGAGGCTAGAAGTGGGGACCTCACTCTTCAGCTGGTTTTCTGGAGGAAGTAGCTGTTGAAAGGTCTATAGGAAGGTCTTGTGCAGACATGAAACTTGCTAAAGGGATAGACCATTGTTTTTAGGCTGAAATGATGAATGTATTGCTTATAAAGGGTTGGGTAAACAAACATATACATCTGCTGCTTCCTTGGACAATGGAAAAGCTATGGGATTTGCAGTACTTTCTAGCTCTAGCTCTGTCTTTCATTTTTTGTAGTTTTTTTACTTTGAATGGCTCACCTGAACCCTCCTCATCTGTAAAGACTTGTCCTGCATCTCATAAGGGTGCAAGGAGATGTAACGTACGGGCGGACACTTTGTAACTGGAAAGTTGTCTTTAAAGGTACTGTTTTCACTTTATTATTACACCCACCTAGCCTGTTGGAGGGGCAGAACCAGGGGAAATGGAGATTAGACATCAATAAGAAATAGTATTTTAGTTGGGCAGTGAAGAACGAAAAGACTATCAACAAGTATTTGTGAAAGAGGAAAAAGCTTGAACAAAGGCCAGACGAGAGAAAAGCCAGGAGTATTAGGAGGTGCTCTACCTTTCTAGTGGGAGGGTGGGGATGGTGAGGGTTAGAGAAAATGTTAGTCAAGAAAAGGCTGGAAGTTAGCTGGATCAGAGCATGGAAGGCTTTGAGCGCCAGGAGGTTTGGATGGGTAATGGCAGTTGTTGAAAATTCCTGAGTGACAGACTGTTATCTAAGCTCTTGGAAGACACTCATGGCAGTACCATCTGGGAAAGGATGTATCTGTATTCCCACTTCCAGACCGCACCCCTGGATGTGATTAGAGGGATATATTTTGCAAAGGGGCTGTGGTCTCAGTGTCCTGGAGGGCAGCAGGCTCGGCACCCTCCCTCCCGGCCATAGTGCATCACTCCAGAGGCTCCTTTCTCTTGGTCTGGAGTTTGTAAATGATCTGGTTTCCATCATTCCAGGCGTAGAGCTGCTTATCTCTGGGGTTGTAATGGATCATGGAGTGGCTTCTCAGCCGCCGGGGGAAGAACAAGTTGGGCAGATTCTCCTCACTGACCGTGCCCAGTGTATCATAAACACAGGCGATGCGATGCGGGCCGTGGCCACCCGAACTGTAGACCACATAGAGGACCCCACACAAGAGGAATGCGGCTTCGGCATCCTGGCTTCTGCACGGAGTGTCCCATGAGTGCTCCATTCCCAGCGTGTCAGGCTCAATTTTTGTGAGAACCAAATGGCTCTGGATGCCTGGCCCTGAGTGGATGGCCCAGAGCCCGTGCTCGTCCACAGCCAGGTCGATGAAAGTCGAGGGGGAGTGCTGGTAGACCAGGGCTCTCCCTGCCCCTCCTGAAAGCAGCATTCGATCTTCCACGGTTCTCTTTTGCAGGTTATATTTGATGATCTCATTGCGAGTCCCTTGGCTGTGAAAAAATAGGAAACCTTTGTAGACCACTTGGCCTGTTCCCTGCCAGGAATGTGTTAGGAGCAACTTCCGGGGGCCTGGCTTGGTGCTGTCCTCCATGAATGCCCGTATGTTGGCAAATTCCCAAACAGTGTTGTTTCTGGATCCAATTAAGAAATAAACCTTTGAAGAGTCGCTGACAGCATCTTTCATCCAAGAGCCATCTATGTCCATCGTCTTTTTCACTATTTTCAGAGACTTTATGCCCATCAGCATGTTGTCACAGCCTGGCCAAACAGGAGAATAAGGGAAGGTGACTTTATAAACACATGAGATGTCTGCTTTTCACACAGATTGCTTTCCCCCCCCCCTTCAGGGTCTAGAATAAAATTATTGCACAGAGATCAATCATAATCGATTGCAGGAATCAGTGAATCAAAGAATGTAATGAATAATTGGATCTCTGTCAAAGGAGTTGCTGTCCAGTCATAAGAGTCAGCCTTAATCAAGTCAGTCAAGTCAGAATATGAACAACTATTTGCTGTGTCAGAGGCCCTGCTCACTCTCTAGAGCACTTGAGGTTGACACAGTGAGAAGACTTAGGTGTGGAACCACCTAATTCAATTCCATTGGCCAAGATTTTATTGGATAATTCAGTTCTGCCTGCCAAGATTTTCCTGGGTACCTGCTGTGGACTTAGCTTTCAGTACTCTCCCAGAACAGTGCTAAGTACTGAGGACAAAAATTATAATTTCAACCCTACACCTTGAGGAGATGACCTTCTAGAGAAGGATTCTGGTCCTTGACCCTACTAGAACATTATAAAAGTTCTACTCCTCCCTCTATTCATTTATTCATGAATGCATGCATGCATGTAGCCAGCCAACTTTGGATACCTACAAAGGTACCACTCCACGAACCCTCACCTTTTGCCTAGACCACTGCATAGTCGTCAGTTTGTCTCCCTGATTTTACTTTTGCTAATCTACAGTATGTTCTCCACAAAGCAGTAGGAGTGATCTGTTTAAAAATATGAATAATGTGACTAAACTGTTAAACCGTTTTCCCCACCAAACTTGGAATAAAATCCTAACCCCTTCCCTGGTCTAAAGCACCTACATGATTTGGCCTCTCCCTGTCTCTGGGCCTTGATTCTCCACTCTCCATCCCCTGGCACATAGCATGGTGATTACACTGGCTTTCCCTCTGTTCCAGCACATGAGATGGTTTCTGCCTTAAGGCTGTAGCGCCTACAATTCTTTCTGCCCGGAGTCTTCTTTTCCTTCATCTTCCCATGTCTGCTCCTATCCTTCACATCTCAGTTCCAGTCTCATCTCCTTAAGAGACTTCCCTGACCACTGTATCTAAATTTAAAATGATCTACAACAGCATCTCTCTTACTTCCTTGAGCTCCCTTATCGCATTCTATAATGATGTTATTTGTTTAAATTACTGGTGTGCTGTCCTCCCCACCAGACTCTAAGCTCCACAGAAGCAGGGCCTTTGCCCTCATGTTTTCTGTTATACTCTACTGCCTTCCTGAGAGCTTCTGGGGTTCAGCAACTGTCTATGGAATTAATGAGGAAGACAGGTTCATTCAAGCAGGTGTTTTTCTAGGGTTTAAACGGTGCTGCACATCCAGAGTTGACCTTACGTCTGTCTGAAGTAATAATAATTTGTGTGTAGAATAGATAAACAAGATTGTACTGTATAGCACAGGGAAATATATACAGGATCTTGTGGTGGCTCACAGAGAAAAAGAATGTGATGATGAATGTATGTTCATGTATAACTGAAAAATCGTGCTCTACACTGGAATTTGACACAACATTGTAAAATGACTATAACTCAATTAAAAAAAAGTTTAAAAAAATAAAGTAAACGATTAACTTCAGGTATAAATAAATAAATAAATAAATAAATAAATAAATGTAAAATTAAATAATAATTTGTGAAGCACTTGAAAGCTTTTATGATATTTTCAAATGCATCATTTCATTTAAAAATATGACACAACATTGTCATCAAGGGAGCATACGGCAGGAATGGGGTTGGGGAGCAAGCTCAGCCTGGAAGAGCCGAGGCCCAGTAAGGTCATGCCCTTTCAGTGGTCAGGTCATCAGTGGCTGCTCCCAGAGGCCTTGCCAGGCCCAGACTTTGGGGCAAGCAGTGGAAGTCTCTCAGCCATAAGTTGCCACCATGTACCCTAATGACATGGATTGTGTCCCTGTGGCCTCTGGGTCAACTTTGTCCAGGTTGGCTTGGATTACAGAAGCTACCCTGGGGAAGGCAGAGAAGTCTGGGCCTGCTGGACCTTAGAATAAGTTTCAAATATCTCAGCATGTGCAACATGGATAGGCCTGGAGATCGTCATTCTAAGTGAGGTAAGCCAGAAAGAGAAAGAAAAATATCACGTGATATCACTCATATGTAGAATCTAAAAAAATATATCATATATCACTTATATGTAGACTCTTAAAAAAAGACAAATGAACTTATATACAAAATAGAAACAGACTCACAGACAGAAATCAAACTTACGGTTATCATGGGGGAAAGGAGGGGTGGAGAGATAAACTGGGGGTTTGAGATTTGCAGATACTAACTACTATATATAAAATAGATATACAACAAGTTTCTTCTGTATAGCACAGGGAACTATATTCAATATCTTATTGTAACCGACAATGGAAAAGAATATGAAAATGAATATACGTATGTATATGTGTGACTGAAACTCAGCTAAGGGTGCCCTGAGCGGAGTCTGAGCTGGAAGGCAGGACCTGCCAGGAGACCTCCAGCCAGCCCCAGGGACATGGCGAATGGTGTGTGTGAGGTGGGATGGGCACATCTCTGGATGTGCCAGGAGAGGGACAGAGGAGGGTAATGGACGCTCTGAGGCCTATTCGCAGGGTGATGGGATAATGTGCCTTGACTGGGAAGCCCCTAGCCTGCCCATCCCTCTGGGAGGAAAGCCAGTAGGCTTCCAGCCCAGCCACGAGGGACTACATCTAAGAATAAGGCACATTCAATGTCCCACTAGTGAGAAAATGTTCATTTAAAATACAGCAGAAAGTGGGGATGGGTATAGCTCAGTGGTGGAGCACATGCTTACCAAGCATGAGGTCCCATTAAAAATAAATAAACAAATAAGTAAATAAACCTAATTACCAACTCCCCAAAAAAGGCCTGGGGAAAAAAAAACACAGCAGAAACTATAAACAGGCATTTGTCTTTCTCCTCCTACTCCTCCTTTCTAATGCAGAATCCTTGAAGAAATAGCAAACCAAAAGAGTGTTAAATGGTTTTGATCTGAGAAACAGTTCCCGTTGGGAGGTGCGTGGGACCACAGAATGTCCCCGTGTGCTCCCTTTGGCTTCTCCTATCCCTTTGTAGAACCTGGACTGGGAGTCAGAGACCTGAGTGTCTGAACTCCAGCTCTGGTTCTCCTTGTGTCTCCTTAAAAGTCCCTTGGTCTATCCAGCCTTAGCTTTCCCAGCTGTAAAACGAGGGGTTTAGCCTAGATGCTCTATAGTTTCTTCAGGTGGATATTCCATAATTCTTATAAATTCCTCTTCTCTTGGAATTTGGGGAGAATATGCTTTCAGTGTTTGAGTAAAAGAATAAGTTACAACTCTTGGCTGTGCTGCTCTTGAGAAGAGATAATTAGCAGGAGTAAAAGGTTGAGGAAGGATAGGAAATAAAAAAGGAAAACCTTTGAGTCCAGCCAAGATGCAAATTATTTAAGTGAGACACTGACATTTTGCAAACCAGAGAAAGAAAATCTGCGGTTTACCCCTCAGGCAGTATTGCAGACAAGCAATTAGGATAGAATTTGGCCCAAGGCCTCAGAGTGACTTCATATATAAATATCACTTATTTGAATCTTTGATATTTTTCCCCTTATTTAACAGCAATACTCTCCAGACTTGATGAGACTTGTCCTTCCATTGGAGAATGACTCAATGGGAGTTATGTTTCAAAAACAGTGGTCTGTCACAGACACAGAAAACAAACTATGGTTACCAAAGGGGACAGGGTGGGGGAGGGATAAATTAGGAGTTTGGGATTAACAGACACCAGTAGTATACATAAAATTGATAAATAAGAAGGACCTACTGTATAGCACAGGGAACTATATTCAATTTCTTATAATAACATATAATGGAAAAGAATCTGAAAAAAAATGTATGTATAGGGATAACTGAATCGCTTTGAAACTTATCTGAAACTACCCTTCAATAAAAACAAAACAAAACAAAACATGGTCTGGATATTAGTAGAGAATGAACTGGTGGATAGAGGTGAGGGTGAGGGGATGCAGGGAGATAGGTGAGAATCTGTAAGTATAATCCAGACGAGAAACATCCAAATAGTGACGGGCGTGAAAAAAATGGGCACGGATTCAAGAACAGAAAAAGAGAGGTCAGGTCACTGATTAGGATGAGGATGCCAGGTGACAGACCAGACTTAAGGCTGCGGGGGATAGAAGGCATGAGACAGCAGCAGGGAAGAGCTGATATGCTCGGGGAGAAGAATGCTGAATTCACTAAAAAGAAGAGAATTCCTGTAAAACCATGAATATTTTGACTGCTTCTGGAAATTCTCTGTTGTTGAGCTTGACTTCTTCAGTCCCTGGAATTGTAGTCATGCTAATAAACATCTGTCAGTACTTATCAAGTGACAGGTATGACGTTCTAGACACAGGGATGACAAAAAGGACAGCTTTTAGACGAGTCATCAGTGATAAAGCTTCAAGCTCTCACAATAAAGTTGTCAATGTGGACTTCACTGTCCTAGAAATTAGGGCCAATTCATGCTTTTGGCCCACAGAATAAATTTCTGATGTCTTAGCATGGTACTCAAGGTCCTTCATCTGACCTCATCTTTGTCACTTCACTGGACTAGTCACCAGTCACTAAACTTGCCACTGAATGGGAAGGTTCACTCCACCTGGAGCCAAAAGCCATCTGCTTAAACAACTTTGGGACCTTCTGTTGGTATCTGTAGTGATGGTACTGGAGGCATCCTCATCGACCATGGGCTTTCCAGCTGGATACACAGAAGTGCTCTGTGCATAGATCTCTGTGAACCCAGCGCAGTGACCTATGGGACTGTCCAGGAGGCAGCACAGGATAAGCTGTACCCATAGCTTTGGCGACACTGGCTCCATCGATGCAGCAACTTCGTGTGTGTGTGTGTGTGTACACGTAGGTGTGCACACACACACACACAAGTACTTTTATACTCTCCTGCACTTACACCTGTGTGTAATAGATACATTACACACAAAACATGGTCTGGATATTAGTAGAGAATGAACTAGATAATAGATATTTGTAGTAGATACATCTGTTGCAATTTAGAGTCCTACATCTCTGAATGTTTTGTTCCACTCATCACAAACTAATGGACCTTGGGCATTGTCACAAATATGTTTTGTTTGGCTTCCAGTAGGTATTTTGCCTGCTTATTTTCTTGTTTGTTTTGTTTTGTTTTTAATGACTTTGACTATGAAGCATGCACATTTACACTACCTGAATGGATCCCAGAGGCATGTGAATTTGCAGCAACAGCCTTTCTTCCCTGAAACATGATCTAACAAAAGACGTGTTATTTAATTCAGCAGGGAGAGGGTTACTTGAGGCAGTGTGCATGCACCCTTCCCAAAATAGGAAATAAATCAAATCTGCTATAATGCCTTGTTTTGACTGCCTTGAGAATTTTTCTTCACAAGGTATTTACAAGTTAAAGAGAGGTTAATACTCTTCTGATCCATACAAGAATGCAGCCTGTGGAATCTGCCAAAAACTGTTAGTTGAATAAATTCTCAATCTGGGTATCTGAGGCAATGGTGCTTTGCCATGAGTTGCCAAGTACAATGCGAAATTTCCCTTTACTTATAACAGTTATAGTACCAAAGACTTGGAGTGACTTTAAAGTATCAGTTAGATTGTACTCAAGTAACTTTCACTCACTGTGTCCTAAATTGTGTGAGAGAGAAAGAAAGAAAAGAGAAGGAAAGAGAGAGAACAAAAAGTAAGACAGAGTATGTATATGTTAGAATTAAGATTCTAAAAAATTTACCTTACCCGAGACATCCCTGGGATTGTGGCCTTCACGTGACCACCATCTGGGGATCATCTCTAAATAAAGGCTGAAGACTTGGAACAGCTCTACAGGAAATGGCTTAATTACAAAGCAATCTGCCTTATTCATTATCCCCGCAATCTGGCCGTTTGTAGTTGCCCAATAAATATTCCTATAATAAATGAGAACCACTCAGACAGATGTTAGAATTTTCTGGAAATCTCCTAAGACACAATGTTGACTTTTCCAAGGAAGTTATGTTACCCTCTCTCTCTAGGTTTTCTGAAGAAACTCTCTAAGATAGCACATAGGTAGGAATGAAGCTCCTGGTGTGAACTCCGGCAACCCTCCTGAGCCCATAATCCCATATTTGCCCACACAAGGATGCTGACTTGAATCTGAAGGATTTCTGGAAGTTCCACAGCTGGCACAGCTGGCACAGTCCCAGCAGGCCACAGTTAGAAGATAGGAAGCCTTGTGGGAAGAAGATGGGTACTGGAAATTAACAGCACCAGCTCAGCTGGCCAGAATTCTAAGATTCCCACTCCATGGATATGCCCTACATAATCCCCTCCCCTTAAGTCAGGGCAGCACCTGTGACTGTGATGGTGCCCCTTGACTAGGTTATCAGGCAAAGATAAAGAGATTTTATAGATATGATTAAGGTGCCAGATCAGTTTGGGCTTATCAAAAGGAAGATGGTTATGGGTAGGCTTGACCTAAATCAGATAAAACTCTTTTAAAAAAAGGGACTGAGCACTTTTCAAAAAGAGGCACTCTCCTTCTGGCTTTGAAGGAACAATAGACACATTGTAAGCTGTCTGTGGAGAGGTGCAGCTGCTTGAAGCTGAGAGCCTCAGTCCTACAACCACAGGAAAGTGAATTCTGCCAACAACGTCCATGAGCTTGGAAGAGGACCCCAAGCTCCAGGTGAGAATGTGGCCCAGCCAACATCCTGATGCTGTGAGACTTTGAACAAAGCATCCAGAAACCTGACATAATAAATCTATGTTGTTTTAAACTGCTAAATCTGTGGGGATTTGTTACACAGCATTAGAATAACTAATACAGCAGGGTGGGTAAAGCTCAGTGGCATAGCGCATGCTTAGCATGCTCAAGGTCCTGGGTTTAGCCCCCAGGACGTCCATTAAAAAATAAATAAATAAATAAAAACCTAATTATTTCTCCTTCCCCCCACCCTCCAGTTTTTTTTTTTTAAAGGATGACTAATATAGGCGTAGTTACTAGGAAATGTCCAACAGTGAAGGAGGGGTACAGTATATAAATACAAAAGAGTGCATGAAAGGGGAATACACTGGCATTCCAGAGTCCACCCTTGGGCACAGAACCTCTGGAAACAAGAAGTCAGAGAGCACTAGTCACATGATTGTGACTGCTCACAGGTTTGTCTTTCCCTGATCCAAGCCCCGAGGGGCCTCTGCTCTCAGTATCTCTCCTATAGAAAATTTTTACAGACTCCTCCTTGAGAGGCCCTGACCCCAGCTCTGTGAGTACAGAAGTGAAGACATCAGTATGTTCATGGTCTGGGTAAGGAGTCAGACACACAGATATGTGAGGCTGAGTGTTAGTGCTGCCTTGGAAGATTGAATGAGGACTCTAGGAGCACGATGGGCCCATCGGTCTGGGAGGGTGGGCTCCGGAAATGTTTACAGAGAATCCATGGCATTTTTGAGTCATAAAGGGTGGGTAGAAAATATATATATATTTAATAGCTATTGCATGTGGGTAAGTTATGGGAGAAGAATAAACTGGAAATCAGCTTGGACCACTTTGGGAAGGGCCTTCCTCATATAAAAGGCTGAGAGATTTGAATGGATTTTTTGTTGTTGATAACTGATGGCAAACAACAAAAACAGTCTACACCAAGGAACGACAGGATCCACTTATGCTGTGGGAAGGCCTACATGACAGCAGACAGCAGCAGGAGGCAGATCAGGGGCAAGGGGAGCAGTAAGACAGCTAGTGCAGGATGTGGACACGTTCCACTCCCTCCTCCATCCCTGTGGTAAGCACAGGGCCCACCCAAGAGTGGGGGGCAAAAAGCACTTGTTGAATCATCAGATGAGGGCTCCAGAGGCAACAGGCCTGGAAGCAGCGAAGTTGAAAGAGAAGTTTTCAGTCACTGTGGAGCTGGGAGAGGGAGTATTTTAGGTCTCCAGGGTCTGAGGGAGGAAGAGGGCTGAAAAGGCAGAAAGTCCAGCCTCAGGACCTCTGCTGAGCTATAGCTAGAGTGGGAAGGGGCAACCCCAAGGCCTGAGGGGCCCAGGTATCACATCCAATCCAGTACCACTTTCTAGGCCTGGGGTCCTCCCTGACCCCTGGCACGAAAGTTCAGGCACATTCTAGTTCACGCTACATTAACACCCAGTCCTCCCCATCAGCATTTTAGGGAGCTGTTCTTTTTCTGCTGGCTCATCCTTAACCTTTTCCCCAGCCTCTGGCCCGATGCTTACCCTGAGTGGCTCCTTCTCAGAGGGAGGAAGGTCATTTCAAGACAGGGCCAAAAAGGATCTCTCACTTGATCAGCTTGACCACGTGCTTCCTATTATAGATCAGGCACCCTCCTCTCTGTCTTCTGACTCAGAGATAAGATGTTCCCTTTTCTACCAATATCTAATAACTCCTCTGTCTGTGCCAACAATTCCTCCTCCCATTCATTCATTTGTTCTCTTAGTTAGTCACCAACAAGTATTTACTGAACATAGACACTATTCTAGGCACCGGGATATAGCACTGAGCATGAAACGTGGAATCCAGATTCTCACAGAGCTGACATTCTAGATGGGGAGGCAGAAATAATCAATGAGCAAATAAATGAACTAGATTTCGGAGAAATAAGTGCTCAGAAAAAAAACCCAGTAAAGTAGTCAGTGCTCCAAAACTCCTCTTGAGTTTCCTCTCTCAACATACTTCAGACCAACCACCCAATGGCCTAAGCCGAAAACTCAGGAGGCATCCTAGACTCAGTCCTTCTCACTCATTTTTCACATTCAATTATCAGTCCCCACGCCGTGTGTATTCCAACTCTCAGTGACTCTCAAGTCATCATCTGTCCTCTGTCTCACTGACACTTAATGCAGACACAATCAGTTGTTGCCCAATTTATTGCAGTATTTCCCTGATTAGTGTCCTCTCTCTGGTCTTGCCATCTTCCTGCTTGTCACACCCCTGCTTAAAATTGTTCAATGGTTCTCTACAGTTTCTCCAGTCAAGTTCAACCCCCTTAGCTTAGCAAGCAAGTCTTTCGTAAACGGGGTGCTACTGAACCCTTCAGCCTTGCCTCCCTACACTCACCTGCCCCACACAGCTTCCAATCAGCCCTCTGTGCAGGTCTGCACATGGAAGTGCTACCTGCCTTTGATCAGCTGCATGCTCACTGGACATGCCCTCTGCTCATTCTTCTCTAACTTTTTTGTTCAAAACTCAGGTCAAACATCATCTCATTTTGGAAGACACTTCTCATAATGACCCATGGAGTTTTTTACAAGGATTACATTCAGAAGGTACATGAAACCTTTAGCTCAGGGATGGCATCCAGCTTACATCTTGTTTACCTGATGGAATTGCTCATATTTAGGGCAGATGTAATTAGCAAACACATAATGTTTTCCTATTTGCAATGAATCTGTCTCAGAATATAGCCTCTGAGGTGGGGAACTTGTCTCCCTCACGGTTTTAATTAAGTGGACTCATGCACAGGAAATTTTCCTTCTCATTTATGTCTTTGTTGCTTGATCCTTATTATTATAATTTGAGCTCGTAACCACGATTCTTAATGGTCTGGAAGCAATTCTGATGGATCACAAGATTGGAGCCAAATACCTTCAATATATCATCATCCCAACAGCACACACAAAAATCATTCACTGTAGTCCCTGCCTGAGGGTTCGCTGTTGCCATTTCCAATTTCATATTGTTTCTTGCACATCTGCAGCCTCTCCCTAATCCTAGGGCACTGGGAGAATTCACCAACCTGCCACTCTCTTTGGAAGGATCTGGGACCACACACCTCTTCCAAACCAAAGTCTGTCTGGAGATGCCCTTCCTGGGTTGACCTCTGACACCGTAGCCCTGACCTTCTATGGGGCCTTAGGAACCCTCTGGAAAAGGGAAAGCTGCTTTCTGAAAATGAATTTTCCTTTGGACACGTGCTCTCTGATGAGGTTTCTCTCCCAGCATACGCCCACATGAGCACATGTCTGGCTCTTAATTTCATACTCATGAAAGAGCAGGAAACTAACTAACAAAGTGGCTGCCCTGATGCTAACGCTGTTGCTGATTCATTCTGACTTAAAATTCTTGCAACTTGTTTTTCTCCTTTCTCTAACAAACCCCCATCTCTGCTTCACTTGCTCAACAGCTTTTGTGCTAAACAGCCCCTAACCGTTCCATTACATTCGCCACTACCTATACATTCTTTACCCAGAATAGCTTATGCTTTAACCCAGAAGCTGTATTCTAGAAAGGTGGTCATGGGCTGATCGCCTCAGAAGAATAAACAGACCCTCCAAATTTTCTCCATGACACCAGGTGGAATCATCAAGATTAAAAAAATTTATATAGCACCCCAGAAAACGCCCTGATATGTTGTCACCTGTCTGTTCCATCCAGTTTTTCTGTAAAACTTCAGGACACCAACCCCACACACAGTCTCTAAGGCATGGGTGGATTCACAGTCTCTAAGGCATGAGGCTGCTGTGACTCCCCTTTGCCTGGCAAAGCAGTAAAGCTGTCCTTTTCTAATTCTCCCAAAACTCTGCCTCTGCCTCTCAGTTTGGCTATTCGGGATTCAGAGACTGGTTTTTCAGCAACACTCAGTCAGACCATCTACCTGCGGGAGTCCGTGTGTCTGAGAGTGAATTCCCCCAGAAGAGGCAGTAACAGGTGCAATTCTCTTACTTGCATTCAGCAGCGTCCGGATCCTTTTCTCTTCTTCGGCTTCCTGGACTAGCTTTTCTGCCAGCATCTTGTCCTCCGATTCTACGCAAGCGTCAGCTTCCCGCAGGTACTCCAGGTAGTCAATCTCCCGCTGGGCACGTTCCACTCTCAGCGCCAGGTTGTCTACTGCGCTCTTATACTCACTTGTGTAGGTCTGACATCTTCCCAGCATAACGGATATGTTTTTCGAGAACTCTTGGAAATCTTGAATGTATTCCCTTGTTGCTTGGGTACATTTTTGCAGTCCTTGCTTCAGTCAGAAAATAAATTCTCAAATTACTGCTGGTTATTTAAACTGCCCAAGTCATATCAATAGCTATCATTCATAGAAAAAGATTTTTAAATGCAAATAATCAAAAGAGGGGGAAATAAAAATCACCCATAATTCCTTAATTCAAAGTACTATTGACACTTTCGTGTATCAATCTTTAAAATTTTCCCATTCGGTTACGCATATATAAATATATATTTTTAAATGTGACTTCACTGTATGTACATTTTGTAACTTTTAAAATATTCCTTTTTAAAAAAAATGGGGGGTAATTAGGTTTATTGATTTACTTATTTTTAATGGAGGTACTAGGGATTGAACCCAGGACTTCGTGCATGCTAAGCATGCGCTCTACCACTGAGCTATACCCTCCCCACCTTGTAACATATTTTTAACTTGCTGATATACTGTGAACATATTTCAAACCAATTCATATACATCTATACCATAATTTTAATGACACAATTCTATTGAATTGATATCCTATTATTTATTCTATTTGATTCTTTTTAATGGACATTTATGTAGTTTTCAATTCTTTGCCTTTCAAACAGTGCTGGAAAAAAAATCTTTGTTTTTACATATCTGTGTACTTATCTGGTTCTTTTCTGAGGATGCATTTCCAGATGTAAGCTCCATCCCCAGCCCCTGACACGGGGCCTGGCACAGAGTAGTACTCAATACGTGCTCACTGAATGAAAGAATAAAGGAATGAAGGACGGAAATGGGATTGTTGGGTCAAAGAGTATGTGTCCTTAAAGAGCATTTACAGTTTATTATAAAAATATATACTCCAACCTAATTACCTCTCTCCCTCTCAAAAAAAAAACTTTAAAAAATATATATATACTCCAAACAGCAGGGTGTAAGGCTGTTCATTGAAGAATGAAAGAGAGAGAAAGAGGATGAGACAGAGAGAAAGGTGGGGGACGCGGTGCTGGGAGGGGAGTGTGTGTGAGAGGGAGGGAGAGAAGGAGGAGAGAGAAATACAAATAAAGAAACAGAGAGAATGAGAGGGACAGAGAGTTCTCTAAACCTACCCTCCTTTTTCTTACCCTTCTTACACAAATCCCCTAGTGCAGAGATGGCATCACCTTGTTGCTAAGTGTCTGCATTGGCCAGAAGTGGTGCCACTTGAGACTTGTCTTCTCACCCCGGCCACCATGATCAAAATGGGAAGACCTATATAAATCATACCCCTATCTTGTTAAATCCACACTTATAGCTATGAGGGTATCAGTCTACACCTGATACCCTTGTCTGAAGACAGACTCCAGTATTGGGGAAACTTGCAGAGACGTGGCTGGCGCGAATCCTCAAGGCATAGCCGCGGCCAACGAAGAGGGACCCAGCCTCCAGGCATCCGGCTGCATTCGGAATCGCCTTCAGCCTGCTCTGAGGAATTTTTTTACCCTGACTGTAACCAAATAGCTTGGACTTGAAGAAGTGTCAGGAAAATACAGAAAATAAGTATTGGAGATCAGCATATCTCTGAAAGAAGAAAAATAACTGACCAAAATTTAACTTGTACCAAAGCCAGGCGTGAAGTAGGAAATAGAAAATGTCAAGGCCAGGGTGTGTCAGAGGCGAGGGTGGAAGGGTACATTTGCCACTGGGAGCCTGTCCCTGCTGCAAAAATGTTGGGTTTTGCAAATTTTAAGGAAGTGGCAGCTGCAACACGTGGAGAAAAAGGTCCCAACAGTTTCCCTCTGTTTAACATTGCTGACATCTGTTCATTTCTAAAACGAAGTCCAGTTCAGCAAAAGAAGCTCAGAGCCTCCCAGGACACCGATAGCATGACTTTTTACAGTGACCTAATGGCTTATCATAAAAAGAGAAAAAGAAAACTAAAATCTGCTATCATTCCGATACAGTAAGACATGAAGAAAAAGTGACCAAGATGTTTAATTTTCCTATTTTAATAACTGAGCAATTGAATAATAACATTTTAGACATTTACCACCATGCCAGGCAATGTTCTAAGTATCGATTAATTTATTAAATCTCCAGAATAGCCATAGAGAGGTAAATTCTGTTATCGTCTCCATTTTACAGATGAGAAACAATGCCAAATTAGAGGACAGAGGAAAGCTCTGCTCAGGGTCTGAGGGTGGGGCCAACTGGAGTTGGGGCTCTAAACCACTAGACTGTGAAAAACAGGAAGTGTACCTTTAGCCATGCATTCATCACTCACTGTCTGTTAAAATACATCCCAGTAGGTAGGGAAGCGAGGGTAAGATAAAGTGACTTCCAGGAGGCGTGTTCCCGGATCAGGTGCACGGATGCCACGTACCTCCAGAATTCGAAAACGCTGGTAGATGTAGTGCACCATGGCCGGGTCCTGGGCCCACTGCAGCGGGGGCAGGAAGGCCGTGAGCAACAGAACCCTGAACGCAGAAGCTTGCCTAAGAGCCAGCATCGTCCTGCAAACCACCCAGGGCGGGAATGTCTTACGCTGTTGTTTCTTGAAGAAGGCTCAAGGCTCCAGGTGGTGGTCTCCTGCTTTCCAGCCCCCGCTGAGAAAATCCTCCAAGAATGGCCGGAGAGCAAAGTCTGCGAGTTACTCCCTCAGATGCAGGATCTCACTTTGCAAGCTGGTGATCAAGTCCAGCTGTTGGCAAGCAGGCTGGCTTGGGGTAGAGAGCTCCCTGGGTCCAGCATCTGTTGCCATCACCTTGACACACCCTGCCCCTCCCTAGGCTAGTGGCTGCACCCTCCCCCAGGCCTGGGTGCCTGTGCGTGGGGGCGGGGTGGGGGCGGGGAGGACCTCTCCCCTGTCCCCAGCTCTTCCCTTTGTACTTGTGCTTTCCTCCTCCCTGGAGAGCTCTGCAGTCCAATCACAGGCCTGAGCTCACACACACCACCCCCAGCTTCTCAGAGTTGGAATCTCAGTTCAGTTTCTGGCAAAAATTCCGGAGATCCTTTTCCCAGAAGTCCTGTTGGAAGACCCCACCCCTCCTCCAGACTCTCTGTGCATTCCTGCAGCTCTTAAAGGCGCAGCAAGGAAAAAGAGAGCTCTGGTATACCCTGTCTCTGAGCAGCCAGTGCACAGGGCTGAGGGTCCCTTGGGGAGAGAAGTCCAGTGGGCCACAGGCCTGGCCACCCAGGGAGACAGTTGAAAAATCTGAGTTTCAAGCTCAGAAGAGTTTTATTCAGCGGCACATTTATTGACACAGTGACGCTTCCAGAGCCAAGCCATCAGGAAATGGAACTCCTTAGTGAGAAAGACCTTGAGTTTTCTGTCTCTTGCAGCAGAATTCCCTTCACCTGTAGCTGCAGGCCAGCAACACCTAGGACTCAACTCCTGCAGGCCCATGTCCAGTTGAAGATAAATCATGTCCCTAGGACAAAGTGATGAAATCTTCCAATTTTTTGCCTTTGCTGTCCAGGCCTTTATTTATCTCAACCTCTCTTTCCATGGATGGGTCCAGAATATTCATGGTTCTTTCTCAACCACCAACCAAAGTGGAGAAGGTTGGGGGCATCTCTGAGAAGTGGGAAGAACTCTGACCAGGAGTCAGAAGACCTGCAAGAGACACTAAAAGAATTTTCCATTGTGGCCCTTGCATGTCCTTGTCCCCATTAGCTGTTCTCTACCTCCCTTTCAAGTGACTTTAGCCTCTAACTGCTCCTCCTCACCCTCTTGATCAAATCACAGACATGGGCTCCTCATCCTTAACAACAATTCCTCCTATTTCCAAAAACTATCTTTGATGACAGTCAGCCCTCTGTACCTGCAGATATGGAGAGCTAAGTGGACTAAGCCATTTTGTATAAGAGATGTAAGCATCTGCGGGGCGTGGGGAGGGGATGGGGGTGTTCCCCGAATGACCTCCCTGTGGATATCCAGGGGCAACTGTATTTCCCCAAACTAGGTGAACTTCTGGTGATCCCTCCTCTTAAATCCTCATAAAAAATACTGCCCCACTCAGCCCCCTTCTTCAAGTGAGAGGGCTCTTTTGGAGACTTCTCAGGCCTAGCATTTTGGAATAAAGTCTTACGCTAAAGGTGCTGTTTGATATTCTCAGTGAACGTCTCAAGTCCTACCTTGGATTCGGTGAACTAAGATGGGTAAGATCCAGGGAAAGGGAAACTCCAACTGCATCACAGTTAACTTTTCAGAGATGGCATTTTGGATAACCTTTTCCTTACATTATTTTTGCAGTGAAATGTGCATTCCATTCTAATGGTGTCTAGAGAATTATTGGAGACTGAGCGGGAACACAGTGTGCAGCCTGGTTGTAACGTGTTCTTGGGCTACCTCCAGGGCTGCTGTTGTCCCAGTGTCTCTGGTTGGGGCTCCAAAGAGCTTGGCCTCAGAGCCCTTCAGTTCAGTCCTGGCAGACGCTTCTCTCTGCCCACCATTGGTTCAGCCACCACACCGCTCTCTGCAGTCACCTGCTTCATGGGGACAAACCCGGCCTCTCCGCTCTAACTGCCCACACCTGGTCTTGGTTGGCGAGCATTACTCTTTTGATTCCAGAAGCAGCAAAACCTGCAGCTGGCTCCCCTAACCTGTTAGAATTGACAAGCCACAGGGCAGAACCAGAGTGGAAACCCTCATGTTCTTGTGACCAGAAGTTTCATTAAGGAAAATTAAACTCCCTTTGGAGATCATCACCACTTTGGCTAACATACGGTGGCCAATGCAGCCATCTTTATTCAGAGCAGGTCTTCCTCAGTGAAAGAGATGGCTTGGTGCCCCTGAGCTTGCTGTTGGGATAAAATAATTTGCTTGGCTCTTTTGACTTCCTTACATTTATTTATTTATTTATTTATTTATTTATTTATTTAGTTAGTTAGTTAGTTAGTTAGTTGTTTTTTGTAGGGTGGGAAGTAATTAGGGTTATTATTTTTTTAATGTAAGCATGCGCCCTGCCACTGAGCTATACCCTCCCCACTGCCTCCCTTACATTTAACCTCTGGCCTTGACCACTGCTGTAAGCTCATCAGGGAGGACAGTGAGCAAGCAAGGTGACCCCGCTTTTCTCCTCTGCGAGGGCTTGATTCTCCCGCTTTTCCTGCTGCGGCATCCTGAGAGGAAACTTAAACCCTCTGACAGCCACCGCTGTGTCCTCAGTGTGGCTGGCTCTAAGTCACTAGTCCTTGCTCTGTTAGCCCAGTCCTGAGTTGATGTGTGTCCCTAAATGACCAGTCAAAACTGGACATACCAGTGCCCAACCTAATCAGCCCACCGAGGCTGAGCTCATCCAGCTTTCCAGGTCGTCTTGGAGTGCTCTGCCATCTTCATCACTGCTCTGCCTCCATATTGACTGACGCCCTGAATTCTAGAGCCCCGTGTGCTCCCTGCACTCTACTCTCCACTTTTCTTAGAGATGCTGGCCAGCTCTGGGAGAGTCTGAGGAGGAGACTCTGCCTTCCTGAGGAGGCACAGGCCAACTCAACAGGATCCCATCCGGGACACTAGAATTCATCCCTGGGATCTGAACCAAGATGTCTCCTCTTTTTTCCCCCCTCCTTTCCCCCATATTTTTCCCATTATGTTATATTCACCACACCTGCCCCCAACGCCCATCCCCAATAGCTCTTTGCCTTAACATCATCCTCCAATCTTCCAGCCTTTTACAAGTAATTGCATTGTTTCCTGCCTGAGTGATTAAAGCAGGCTCTAATTCCCTGTGTCTCTCTAGATAAAACACTGGCTGCTTTTATGCCAAAAGGAAAGCGCTTTAAAATGTGACCTCAGCCAACAACTTGTCGAGGAGGAAGAAATTTTTCTCTACCCTTCTAGATTCTTCTGGATAGTCTGAGAATTAAATTGACATGAGACAGATTAACGGGAGAAAATCAAAGTTTAAAAATACATACACGTGGAGGGTGGGGAACAGCTCCGTGGCAGAGTGCGTGCTTAGCATGGAAGGAGTCCTGGGTTCAGTCCCCAGTGCATCCATTAAAGAAAGAAAAAAAGTATACATGAAAGAGACCGAGGAAAACAGAGTAGCTCACCAAAGGCCGAAGCCCTCACTTTAATACCATCTTCAGCTAAAGACAGAAGAGGATGTTGGGGATAGTGGTTTGGGACTTCGAAGGGGAAGAAGGCAATTTACATGTAGATAGAAAAGCAAGTGTTTGGTAAACAAATGTTTGCTGGGCCAGGCAGAGACACTGGGGCCCGGAGAGGAATTTTGACAGACAGACTGTGCTGGGTTCCTCCCCGTTTACACGCTCAGTTCATACTGTAGATGTCTGTGGCAATAGCTCCCTTCCTGGAGGACGTCCCCGTCTACATTCTTTCAGGCAGTTAGAAGAAGGTCGGATTTTCTTCCAGAGTCTTTTTGAGTCTTATAACAATCAGTCTAAATCAATCCTCATGCCAAAGGGACAGAATCTGGGGGGGTGGGTTCTGCTCCCCTATACCCTCTTGCTTTAGCTCTTATCACACCCCCACATTGAACCACAAGTGCCACATCAAATTTTCCCCCACGCTCCCAATGAAATTTAAGACTTCAAATCTTCCTAGCACCTCCTTACCCCTCTCCCAGGCAGATAACCTCCTCATTTATCTGTTTCCAGGGCATGTTGAAGTCTCAGTCTTGGAAGTCGGAGGGGACAGCTCATCTAGATGTTGGTGCTCTGGTGGAGAATTGTGGGCAGGGGCAGAGGTGTGGAAGGAAGCTGAGAAGAAATGTAGACATGCTATTGAGACAGAAGGGAAGGGGGCAGGGCACAGCTGTTAAAGGAATGACACAGCGATTAGCACTAAGAGGGTGGAAAAGCCAACTCCCAATAGACCTGGAGACCCAGGATGGTGGGAGGTCCAACCTCCAGTGGACCTGGAGCTTCATTGTACACGTTGTAATGTCCTAGCCTGGTGAATGACACACCCACAGGCACCATGACCATTCTCAAGCTAACCATGAAAGGTCAAAGAGGGGATTCCCAGGAATTGGTGGCCCAGTTCCTGGGAATCCCTGCCCCTTCCTCAAAGTAGTAGTAATAATCCTCTCATCTGTTAGCACATAAAAACTAGCAATACCACGCCTGGCCAGCGCACCCTTTCTCTCTTGCCTTCTGAGGTGGCCCATACTCTGTCAATGGAGTGTGTTTCTACCTTTAATAACCCCTGCCCCTCACAGCCATTCATCTCTCTAAATAAATATACTTTTACTCAACTATGACTTGCTCTTGAATTCTTCCCTGTGCTCAGCCAAAGACCCTCACTTGGTGGTGTGTCCCCCGGGGATTTGCCTGAGACCTGGGACACGACCATCCTCTCATGCCCCATTTTTCCTGTATGGGAGGCAAGGGGACAATGTCTTGGCACCCCTGCATTGAGCACTCATTGGTGGGAGCTGTTTCCAGGGAAGGAGTGTATATAACCTTGAGTGGGCAGCTTTCTTTGGCTGAGAACAATGCCTGGAGAGGGACTCATCTGTGAGCTGTTCGTGGCAACACTCGCACAACTAGGGGAATGAGTGTCCTGATCCTAAAGGGTAGATTTGGGCAACCCTCTGCAGCATCCTTTTCAGTAGGATAAACACAGGTCAGACCTTCCCAAGTTTGAAGAACATGACAAACACTTTAGGTGCAACAGTAAGAAGAGTGAGAAGACAATTAAGATTTCAAGGAAGGGAGTTACGTAAGTAGATTTGTGTTTCAGAGAGACCTCTCTGGAAGCCAGGTGAAGGATGGGCTGAAGGGCAACAAGACTGAATTCAAGGTGGGAGATTAGGAGGCTGTTACTGTGATCTGTGGGGGAGATCATAAGGGCCGGAACTGACGTGGTGTCAGTGGAGAGAGAGATAAATGGATGTTGTGATATTGTGATTTACAAGAAAAATATATTTGGTTTTCAACTGCTGTTTCTAGCCCAGAGCTCCTAAAACCCTTTAAGTTTTCTTTGATAAGAGCCATAAAATTGTCTTTTGTTATGTTAATAAGATGGCTTTCAGAAAGCACCTAAGGATGGGGTCTGTTTGCCTTTGGAGCCAACTCTGTGATGATAGGGTTGAAATTTTTCTTTCCACCTCGTGACTTTGAGGGAGGGAAGAGGGGCTGGAGGTTGTGTTTAATCACCAACAGCCAATGATGTAATCAGTCGGGCCTCTGTAATGAGGCCTCCAGAAAAACCCCAAAGGAGAGAATTCAGAGAGCTTCCGGCTGGGTGAACACATGGAGATTCAGAAGAGGGTGCACTCCGAGAGCCTGGAAGCCCCATGCCCTTTCCCCACACCTTGCCCTATGCATCTTTTCCATCTGACTGTTCCTGAGTTATAGCCTTTTAGAATACACCAGTACTCTAGTTAAGTAAAATGTTTCTCTGAGTGCTGTGAGCTGCTCCAGCAAATTAATCAAACTCAAGGTGGGGGGTGGGGAACTGTGGAACCTCTGATTTATAGCCAGATGGTCAAAAGCACAGTTGACAACCTAAACTTGTGATTAGTGTCTGAAGTGCAGGGCAGTCTTGTGGGACTGAGCCCTTACCCTGCGGAATCTGACCATCTCCAGGTAGACAGTGTCAGAATTGAGTGAAATTGTAGGATCCCCAGCTGGTATCAGAGAACTGGTGGCGTGTGTGGGAGGGTGAAATATATACATTGTAATTGGTGATCAGGACTGCAGATGTCTTTGAGAAATATTTAGAATGCAGAATTGACAACTTGGTTACTGACTACGTAACCGGTAGAGAGAGGGAGGAGTCAAGGTTGATGGGGGATTCTGCACTGTTGACGACAGTCTCTGTTCTGACCCCTGCTAGTCTATCATCCAGACTGCATACAGCCAGGGTGATGCAGCCAGTTAGCAAACCTCATTATGTAATTCTTGTGTTTTGGAGCCTTGACTGCCTGCCAATCCCTCCCCAATAAATTCCTCAGGCTCAGGGAAGGCTTCGCAAGTGAGTTACATCTAAGTGAAGATCTACAGCAGGAGTAACAGGTAGACCAGGAGTAAGGAGTGAGGAGGTACCACATCTCAGAATTGCACATGCCTCTTGGGGACCCAGTTTCTGCTATTCCACTTATCTTTGGTATTTGTCACCCACTCGGCTCTTAGAGCCTTGTTTAGACATACGCCCTTGCCTAGACTAACTCCTGATAGAAAGGCACCTTTCCTCTTATCATATCTGCCTCCAGAAGTGGTCCCCTGTCTAAATCCTGCTCACTTCCACCTTACAGCCAGGACAGACCACCTGACGGCCTCTCTGAAAGACACTTGGAAATTCACGAGGATAATGTACAGACCTCAGCTCCATTATGGAAGCCCACTTAATGAGTTTTTTTAGCACTGACCTCAAATCTTACATTATTTTGAAGGGTTCAGTGCCTTCCATCCTTTAGAAAGCTAGGCAGATGTGAGATAATTTCACTGTGGTTCAACATATCCCACACGCCTACAAAGACCAAGTTCTCAGACACGTCAGTTTTACAAGCCATGTAGTGCTGAGGACACGACCCCCTCATTTCTCTATCCTTGCTGAGCAATGAGACACATTCTTTATAAATCAATTTTCAGAAAGCATAGATTTTTCTTTTCCCTTGGAAAATGTCAACACAGTTTTTAACCTTACATAGTTTCATGGAAATCTTCCCAACTATCTTTCAAATCTATTTACTCTTTAAAAGCCATTTATTTTCTTAATGACATCAGATGACTTTAGGAAGATGCACTGTTGTATTGCATACAGGGATCTCTCAGAGATTATTAAGGTATGTTGAGGGGTTTGCCTTGGTACTTACTGGGTAAGGACAATGAGGAATTTTTAGTTCCTGGATCTACTTTTTATATTTTCTCTCTTTCCCTTCCCCTCTCAGTCTCCCTCAATCTTTTTTTAAAAAATGGGCTCATTCTCACACTGGTCCTCTTAAAGCATGTGAAATAGTTGGGATTATTTAAACTCAGGCTCCAGAAATCATTTGAGGTTCCTCCTAATAGTACTGCTCATCAGCACTGTGTCTCCCCGTCTCCAGGGATCGTAACCTGTTTTGGTTCTGCCCTGTAGTAGCAACTAGAGCTGGACTGGGGCTCATTATTCTCATCTGAGCCTTCAGAACCCTTGCAGACCTTGGCCACTGAAACGGTCTTCCAGGCTCATGGGCCTCAGCAGTGGGTAAAAGGCACCCCACTCCAGTGACCCCAGCAGAGGGCTCCTTTAGGACCTGCTCAGTCAGGCTAACCTTGGAAATTTCACTCTGTTCTGTCCGTCTCTGAGTGCTGCCCAATATCACCTGCACCCCCACCAGTCTCTGCCACAAAGTTGCCCCAAGGACACTGCCAGTTTTGACAGGCAGAGGAGGTCAAGAAGGACTTTTCCAGGTCTGACACTTATCTTGTTTCCTCTTCAGCTGTAAAGAATTCCCTGAATAGTGAGCATAAGATCCCAGAGGCTCTTCCACATTGCAAGGAGGAAACCATCTTCCTTTCCACCTCTGCTCCACCCCAGAGAGACAGCAAAGATAAATCTGAACCCTCCAGCCTCCATGGTGGCTGTTCAAGGAGGACGTTGCCAAGATGGGTCAAACCTTGACATTTCCAACCATGTGGGGTGGGGGAGGGACTGAATGAAGAAAGGGGGGCCTGAAATACCAAATTCACTGTTAAAAAAATTCAGGGTTAGTACCTAGTACATAGAAAGACCAGAGCTAGAATCCTTAGGAGACTGGCTTTAGTGGGGAAAAAAAAAACCTTTATAATAAATATGACAAGTGATGGCTACGTATCTTTTTAATTGTTTTGTTTTTGTTTTGGTGGGGGGAGGTAACTAAGTTTATTTCTTAATTTAGTTTTTTTTAAATGGAGGTACTGGGGATTGAACCTAGGACCTCATGCATGCTAAGCACGTGCTCTACCACTGAGCTCTACCCTCCCTGGTCACACATCTTTATTGAAGCCAATGTGCTGTGAAAATAAGTGGAGGAGTGCTAGAGGAGCTTAATTCACTAGCACTCACACACACACACACGCAGCTAGAGAGCAATATAAGAGAATTCAGTTGTGAGCATGGGGGTTGTTCGTGTGTAAACGCGAGGAACTTAGGTGAACTAAAACAGCCTCTTCCTTTCTTAAGTTCTGTCATTTCCCTCTCACCCTCTGTATTAATTCTCATTAATTTACTACTCCTATTTTTCAAAAGTTTGGATTATGTGGAAAGGAAGGAGGTGGGAGTGAAGCACTAGGAAGGGGTCTGTGGAATCTCACAGGGACACGCTGTTATTTCAGGATGTAATAAAAAAAGAAGAGACATATCCTAGAAGGGATTTAAACGAGACATTAAGAATATTCTGACTGAGAATTTTGGGGTGTGAGGTTATTGAAGCAAGTTGATACTTTTCCAGCAGTTAATGAGATATTTGGGTGGTCATTTCAAAACCTTTAGAGACTTGTGTGAGAATATGGGGAGTCAGGAGAGAACCCCCAAGAAGTCCCCATAAAGGTGACAAAAGATGACAGTCATCTGTAAACGCTTGTGATATCTCCAACCATTGTCAATTACACCTTTATTACCTTCTGAGCCCACATTCCCTCTGCTGCGTCACCAACCTCTCCACTTATCAGTAACACCACAGTTTGGCAGGAGTGAGAAGCTCCCAAGATGCTCCCCTGACCCCACTCACCTCTTCCTACCTCCCCTTTCACTCCTGACCTGAGTCCACTCAGAGCACAGACTTCTCAGTTCTGGGCATTCTCCCCACACTCTCCCAGCTTCACTAGGAATGCCTTTTGGCCAGAATCCTCCCCAGTGCCTGGCAGCAGTGCTGTTCCCTGCCTGTAGCCAAGAGCCTGGCCCTGTCTCTCCGCAGGTCTCAGGGAGGACAGCTGCCTGCCCAGCGTCACTTGTGGACCGTCACAGCCTCACTCTGCTCTTTGGGAAAAAAAGCCACATGCACCAGAGTGCCTAGAACGCTCAACTCCTCTTACTGTGATTATTCTGGTTTGGCTTTTGAAACCCACCTGGCAGTTTTCCATGAACTGACTTTCCTTGGAGACCAGGGTCCGTCCCTAACTGGTACAAGTTCAAATGCTGGACGTGGCAGGTGTGGCATCTCTGTTCCTACAGCACCTGGTAACTTCATTTCTGCCCAAAGTTTCTGAAGTCTTGCCGATGTTTGCTCAGCTCAGGAAGGTTTGGGACTAGAGGGTGGACAGCTGTGGGGAGGGGACTGATTGGGCGCCACGGATAGGCTGAGATGAGATGAGTGATTTCAGGTGGAGTGACAGAGGCACAGGTGCAGTAAAGAAGGCGTGCTGGCCGGGAGATGACGTCACGTTGCCTGACGGTCACCCGGCCAGGGTTCCCTCCTGAGTAGACCCCAGGGCCAGGGCCGTCAGTGTGTGCGGGAAAGCTGGGTCTCACTCAGGCTCTGTGCCTTCCCCCACATAGGACCTATTCTTGGTCTCTCTCTGCTGCGCAGGTTCCCAAGTAAGTGAGGCCTCTGGGGCCCTGTGAACGTCTAACCCACTGGGAACGGAGCCCTAGGACTTAAAGCCGAGGGGTTACCTGCTGTCCCTAGAGTGCCTGCTTGAGTGGTATCAGTTCAGTGCTCCTGGCCCAAACACAAAATCACTGTTGTGCAAAATAGTTGTTTGAGCCTTCCGCCACTAGAGGGCAGAGGCCTTTCTGACTCTGGCTGTGGTCCTAGTCCTTATCCTTTTTCCGTGGGAAGGGGAAGGATCTCCATCTACAAAAAGTGTCCACACACCTTCCCACTTTTCTCCCTCCTACCCCAATAAACTGATCTTCTCAACCAGACTGACGAAATGGAGAGAATGGACTGAGTGGTTTTATTCTAAAAAGCGTTCCTGCAGTCAATAGGGTACCAGGCCTGAGAAATCCACATCTCAAACCAGGGCGCACAAGGGCCTGGTGGGTGGGCTGCGCTGGCTTGCGTGAGCTAGAGGTTTGGAGAAGGAAGACACATGCTCCAGACACCTGTGCTTTGATGATATCAGAGTGCAGAGCTGAGCTGTGGGCAAATTCATGAGCCTCTTGGGATAAAGATTGCTATCACAGCCAGAGGCAAGGGATTATAGGCTGTCGCTGAAAGAAGTAAACCAGGGAGGGAGCCTGCTCAGCCTCCTCCTTTCCTGCCCTTGACTGTGAACCAAGCACAGACTGTCTTTCCCTCTTTTCTTCATCTAACACCTACTTCATCCAGAAGCCCGTCTTGCAGAGAGCTCTGCCGCTGCCCTCTTCCCTCCCTCCAGCTAAGCTGCACGACTAGGATGAACCCTTTGGGGGATACTCTGAGTCTGTACTGGTATTTAATTCAAAATGGAATGTCCTCTGCTTCGAGGGGGCCAGTTCTGCTTTTGTGACGCACATGAGACATCCCTGATCATGAAAAGTTTTCAGGAAATTCTCAGAATCAAATTCCTTTCAGATCAGTTGTTAAAAATGAAAAGCCATGGTAAAAGGAATGCAGAAATGATGAAAGGGGTAGAGAAAAAGATGATGTCCTCTGGGAATCATAAAAAACCCTCCTCCCCTTGGACTTCTCCTTGGCAATGGGAGTCTGGGACTGCAGGGACCCCATCCCGGCCACAATTGTCCCAGTGATGGGCACAGGCAGTTCCTCTGACTCAGAGACACACAGACACCAGAGGTGGGAGAGCACAGAGTGCACGGGCCAGAACAGCTGGGAGCCACAGGGGTGGTGGCCCCAGCTTCAGACGCAGGAGTGGGGTCCTGGGCCTTGGCCCCTTGGCGCTCTCCATGGGGACCTGCTGCATCTTGTCTTTGCTCAGCGGTCCTCAGGCTGGCAATCTAGTTAAAAATACTACATGCGAAAGGCAACCTTCAACCAGAAATGGAAGCCCTGACAAACCCTACATATGATGCTGCAGTCTCTGACTTGATTCTTCCTTGAACTTAACCTTTCACGGCCCTGGAGAGGTGGAGTCACCCCTGGGGACACCTTTCCTGGCTGCAGACCGGGTTATGGATGTAGAATCTTGCATAAAATGAGAGGGGAGAACTGCCATGACCGGGGGTCACAGGAAGACCCAGAGAGCTCCTAGAAGACACAGAGATGCACAAGCTCAGGGCTTCCGGCTCTGCATGGGGCCCCGCTCTCCTCAGTCGCTTCCCCCTGCCTGCAAGGGACATGAAGCCCTGCACCAGCCTCTTCCGAGCTGCTCCAGTATGATAACTTTTGTGCTTGTGTGTATCTGTGTACAGTGGCCTGAGGATACCAAGCACCATGAAGTAACAATCAGCGGGAGGCTGGGGCAAGGCAGGAAGTTGAAGGCAGAGGCTCCCCAGGACCATGTTTCGGTTGTGAGCCGGAGCCCTTTCGGGACTGCCTCTTCGGGGAAGTCCTCTGAAGCCCAGAAGAGTGGGAGCCAAGCACAGCCACGTGTGCACTGCTATACTCAGTTGGGTATGTCTGCCATCTGGTTGCACGAGGGACTGCCAGGAGTCTGGGCAGGGACCCCTGAGAGCTGGGAGAAGCACAGGGAGATGAAGGCTGGAGGGTATAAGGTTGGTCAGTGGCAGAGCAGACCCTCAGCCCCACCGCAGGCAGGGCTGTCTCCAACCAGCACTCTGCTTGCTGCACTGGTTTGTGTTCCTTCTGCATCTTCTAGGACCAGCTGGTCTCTGGTTCCGCTTCCGGAACGAGGCAAAGGTTTTATGATTAGAACCCAAAGCAGTGAGATCACACACTAGAATAGTTTGATGTGGTGGGTAAAAGCTTGGTTAATCTTCCTTCCCAGTCCTTAACCCCTGTATAATTACAGCTTCAAGCTTGAAATCTGCCTTTTCCAAACTAGTGATTTTACCTTGTCCTCTGGAGTCAAAGGTCATGTGTTCTTCCCTCATTTCCATAAATGCCTTTCTCCACAAGGACCTGATTTCTGCAGGGAAGCATCAGAAGACTTGAGGACTGTCCTGGGGTTTCCTGAGTCTGCTCTTCTCGTCCAAGCCAGAAAGGGCCCCCCGAGGGGTAGTGGATCCCAGTGAGGCCTCACGCGTAGGAACAGTGCTTTAGGAAGGTACCTGCCAACAGCTACCTTTATTTGGGCTGGGGAAATTGACATACGGGCGCTATTCCATCCCATGTCAATCGTTGGTCTACCAGAGAGCATAAGTGTTTGAATAATTTACTAAACTTTTCTGGTTTTATGGGACTCTTTAAGTCACAGACATTCTCCATGGAGTTCCTTTGAGTCCATTGTTTATGTTTTTTGAAATTCCATCTTTATTTTCCCTAAAAATTCAAGATCAACAAACTCTGAAACATAGAAAAAAACTGAGAACACTGTGTTTGGGCTGGCTTTAGATGTTTTCCCCCACTCCCCTGCCCGCACACAGTGGTTGTCCTGGTTCTTACTCTGGTGACATGGATTCATTCTCCCTTGCTTTGAATTTTTGGGGACAAAAAGAACCACTTTTCAGAGTGGGAAGAATCAAAACGAAGTGGCACTTGTTGCCACATTGGCATTCTCTTGACCCAGAAGTGCCAGAGGGTTTGTCAGAGTCGCTAAGTGGACTGCCACGGGGAGGACCACGTCTCATCAGGTCTAGGGGTCACTGTGAGAGGGTCAGCAGGTGTTAACCACCCTAGCTAGGGCCAGGATCTGGCAGGGAGCTGCGGGTGAATTTCAAGTGTGGAAAACACTAGAAAGCAACATTTAAATGTCCTCTTGTTAATTTTACTCAAATACAATTTTTTTTCAAAACCTCTTATTGCTGTTCAAGATAGTGTGACACTTAACTTTGCAGAGAACAAAACAAAATTGATACATATTTTAGAAAAATATTTACTTTAGTTGAAATACTTTCAACCCCGGGAGTCCTAGTTTGGAAAATAGCATTTGGTGTTCTTTCATTTTTTATGGTAGGGGAGACACCTTATTTCTCTCCAGGGGGCTTTGCCCAGGACTCTGGGGGCATCTTATTCTCCATAGAACATTTATATATTCACTCTTTCCAAGTAGAAAACAAAATTTTAAAATACTGACCATAATGTTGGGACATAATACAAATTTGCTGTTTGTCTAAGAAAGTCTGTGAACCTTTCTGGATCCAATTTTAGACTTAAGCAATCTTCACTGATTACAAAACTCCTTGAGGAAAAATAAATACTTTAAAAAAATCATTACGTTTCTGAGATGAAGGTAAAATTTGTTTCTGGAAGATTTATTTATCAGTTTAGACAGTCCATAAGCTCATCTCTGAGGTCCTGAATACAAATATCTTCAGGTATTTGAAGAAATGATTTTATTATTACTCGAAAGCTTTGAGTTTGGTGAATTTGAGAAAGTCTTTCTTTGAAATTTCAAATCTAGCTACTGTTGCCATGCAAGAAGTTTATGTTTATCTGAATTGTGAAAAAGTCAGTGTCTTGGAGATAATGTTTACTTGACAAGAAAAGCCATCCCTATTACTATGTCAAATACTGGTCTGGAAATAGCTTTAATACAATGGATAATTAATTGGAATAATAACTACAGTAAATTTAGTATGGAGCCAAGAAGTTACTTTTTTTTTTTTTAAACTACCTTACTGTTTGGAATCACAAGTTCAATTTTCAAAAAATAAAAAGAAGGGATAAAAATGATACCATGCATTGTAAACTGTAAGATGTGGTGTTATCATCAATAATCTTTACACTGATAAATATGCTTTTTAAAAACTGTCTGGCAATGCCCACCCAGCCTTCGCAGAGAAAGCTACCTTATGGTGGAGTCTGGGGAGGCAGTAGCAATGAGTTCAGGTCCCTCTGGCCTGTTCTCCTCTTACCTACCAGGAGATGGTCCATGAGGGTCATCAGCTGCCTGTGGATGAGAGGGGGGACACTGATGCCACTGAGACTTAGCCAAAGCATTGGACTTCCGGGCGGCTCTTGATCCTGAGGTCATCTTCAGTCTTGATCCTTAGTCCTCCCCATGTCCAGAGCGCCGGGACACAGTGAAAAGACACCAGGGAGCGAGGGGACAGAAGCGATTATCCTGCTGGTTTAATTTTGTAGCCCCTTTGCCCCAGGACTCTAGCAAGTGACAAGTAAGCCTTCCGAGTGGAAGAAGGAAGAAGTGTGTTCTGCCACTGTCCTTAGAGAGCTGTGACCTGTTCTCCTGGGAGACTGTGCAAAGGCGGCTTCGCCTCTGACATCAGCAGCAGCGGAGGCAGGTCCCTGGCACTGATCAGAGCTTCTCTGCCTTACACGTGGGCTTTGAAGTGAGGGCCAGGGCTCATCTTCTGCAGCTCCCACAACAGCCAACACTCTCTTTCCCCTATTTTCCTTGCAGTTGTCCTACAGGTCTTCTCTGGGATATTTCCTCAACTGGTGGGGCAATTTTTTTCTGATGACTATCTTTTCCTGAGCTTTACTATTTTACTTCTTCCACGAAGGTCAGCCTGTTTGACCTGAAGTTGGAGGAAGGTAGAACAGCGTATGCTACAATGGAAGGGCCCTGCTCATATGCATCTCTTCTTTGGAAAGGGCATCTCAGACACACACTAGAATTCTCTGGACCCTGTCTGTGACTTACCTCTGACTTAGAAGTTAAGGTGCCAGGCAGCACCTCTGGCAGGGATCACGGGGTCTGCAGTTAGAGTGGTGCCCACGGGTGACTGTTATAGGATATTGTGGGGTTATCACCTCTCTTTGGCTCTGAGAAAGGACTGGAGGGGAAGGAGTCAGAAAGTCCCATCACTGAGAAAACCTGAGTCTCAGAGAGGGCTCACTGGCCACTCTTTGCCTCTGGTTGTGCTCCGAGCAGCACAGAAATCCTATGAGAGAGAGACATTCTTCACAGGGATCTAGAATGCGACAGTAAAGCAACAGGTGAGGCCGTCTTCTCTGGCCTGAGTGTGCGTGACCGTTCCGGGGCACTCCCAGGCTGGACGCTCTCCGTGGCCATTGGGGAAGGGGGTAGCCATGGGCAGCGGAATGGTCTGCAGAACTGAGGCTCCACACCCAGGCTGCGGACACTGTTTTTGGTCACAGGCACAGCCATGTTGATGTCCTTTTCTCAGTTCATGACATCACCTTCTATAAATTTGCTTTGAAAGTTCTAGCGAGGGGGCTGAGCTAGGAGGAGGCCAGGGTGGAGGGAAGGGTAGCAGAGCGACCCTGACTATGCCACATGGCAGGGGCAGGACTGCGGCGAGACGGAGGGGTGGACTGGAGAAGGCACCATGGCAACACTAGCCACATGGGGACCTCACGCGGGGACAACCGGCAGAGTTTCGCTCATTCAGACTAGACGTGATAAAATCCCTCGCTTAACTAGCAGCAATAATTCTGAAGTGAAGTCTTCAGAAGGACAAACAACTTCTACTTACATACTTGGCATTTTCCTAAGTATGTTCCCAAGCATGGGGGTGTCTTGTCTGCACCTTTACTCTGAGGAGGGAACAAAGGATTCAGCTGAAGCTTTTAAGCAGTCAGTAGAAAGACAATAATCAGGTTTTTCCTCCAGGGTTTCTGGTGACATCCTAAGCTCTGCAGCAATCGCAGCGATTTGCCTTTCTTGAGCTCAGCTCTGTCCAGGGGTAGCCCCTCCCCGCCTCCTCTGGCCCTCCGACCTCCCCACTCCACCCTCCTGCGTGTTAAGTATTGCATGTGCTTTTAAAGTGACAGCTATCCCGGAAGCCCGCGGATTCAGTGACACCACCCCCTCCACTCCCATCCCTACTATCCCCAAAGCCGTCCCCTGAGCCATGCCTTCTGGTATTCCATTCTTGTGAAATCCTTTCCCCTTGAATCTAGGCAGGCCCTGTGACTTGCTCTTGACCAAGAGTCTATGGTGGGAACGACCCTGTGTTACTTCTGAGGTTATTTAGAATAACCTTGTAGAAACTACTGGGACCTCTTGCAATGTTAGCCTGGGGGGAAGCCAGCAGGATGCAAGTCTGACAACCTCCAGACCTCCACATTGTGAGGAAGCACAAGCTAACCACATGGAGAGACTATGTGGAGAGAGATGTCCAGTCAGCCTCCAGCGGAGCCAGACATGTGAGCAAAGCCCATCATGGATGTCCTGCCTGGCCAGGCCGTCAGATGATACCAGCCTCCACTGCCATCTGACAGCAGCCATGAGACTCCAAGAGGGCGGGGGTACAGCTCAGTGGCAGAGCATATGCTTGGTGTGCATGAGGTCCTGGGTTCAATCCCCAGTGTCTCCGTTAAGGGGGGAAAAAAGAGAAGGAATTGGGCTTAAAAAACAAACAAACAAAACAAAAACAGAACAAAACAAAACAATCCCAGCAGATAGGAAAGTCCTAAGTCTTTAGGGGGGAAAAAACCAGAGAGACTCTAAGAGACCAATCACCTAAGCTCCTCCAATTGCCATAATCATGAGAGATAACAGCTTTCATTTCAAGCCATTAAGCTTTGTAGAGTTTTGTTAAGCAGCAATAGGTAATTGGAGCACCCACCACTGTATAACAGGATGGCCATGAAGGTCACAAGACATTTTCCATACCTGTTTTCTGTCAGCCTCGTTGGCTTAAGCATGAGAGTATGCCTTTCTTCTCTTCACATGAAACAGTTCTAATGATGGCTGTGACGACTAAATTCCATATAGAGTCTTGATTGTTGGAACATTTTGAAAATCACTCCTTCCCCTTCCCTCCCCTGTTCCTCCTCTGGTCATCACATTGCCTGTTGTTCCTTCCTGGACATCACATAACCTGCTGAATGTGCCCAGTTCACTGGCCAGGAAGATGCTTTTTGCAGTAACACACATCCAAGGCAGATCTCCCTGAAGACAAAGGCTGCAACAGGAAGGGGCTGAGAATCAGTGCCAGGTGAGTGAGGGAGGCACCTGGTTTCTCCCCACCTCTTGGACCCAGCTTTCTCCAAGGTCTCTTTCTAAGATGCAACAAGGGTGTATCCCTTTTCATTGCCATTTCCATTTTTCCAAGGTACTTTAATTTCCTTCTCTATCCTGGAAAAGATATTGCAGAATCCCCTTCCCCACCCCACCCCAGTCCAATGAAACAAGGTTGGAATTTTTCAAAAGAAACATTTACTAGGAAACTAAAGGGAAACCAAACAGAATGCAAGAGAACAGAGGCAGAGCTGTAGAAGGGCTCAGGGAGTTCAAATTTCTTACCAGCCTCTGGCCACAGCTTTGCTAGGCAGAGTTTTCCAGACACAAGCCACCTGCCTGCCTCTTTGCCTCCTGGCCCCTACAAAGCCACCTTCTATTTCATACCCACAGGCCCGCAGCATGCTCATTAGTACCCCAGGGCTGCTAGCTCTCTAGGCAGGAAGATCTTGGGGTGGGGAAGGACAGGCACAGCTGCCCCTGAGCTCCTGCCCAGGCTCCCAGTGCAAGGATAATTCGAAGTTTATTGGGATGGCTGCCTGATTATCTACTGGGGCCAGTCTGGTTTCTCTGGGACCATCCTTCTGGGTTCATCTGCCTGGATCTAGAGAGAGCATTTCTGCTGACCATCTTGCTGGCACTAGTCCTTCATGCTTTGGTTCTAAACACTGGTATGGAGGAAGATGTCTGAAGGGAGGAACAGGCAGAGGGGAACCTTGGGCAAAGAAAGTTGAATTCTTCTCATGTCAACAGACATAGGCAGAAACTTGGGTTCCCTTTGGACCCTGGAAGTTGAGAGCCAATCAGAGATGGGAATGGATTAGGCAGGCAGGGGATCAAGTGAAGCTGGAATGCAGTAACATGGCTTCGCCCAACCAAAGGCCTCCATCCTTTTTAGATCTGACATCAGGGTAGCTTCCTGCACCGGGCAGCTGTAGCAACAAGGACTTTCTGAAGACATGTGATGACTCTCCTTCCACCCGGTTACTCTCACATGGAAATGTTAATTCAAATGAAGATAATGAGCTTCCCAGGAAGGTATACTACAATCCAACTCTGGATTCCGCTGCAAAGGGACTGTGTGAAAGGCAAACGCTATCTTGGAGAAGTGGTGCCAATGTACGGACGGGGTACCCTATACCCATAACGGGAGACAGAGGACCACTGGGTAAAAACCCCCACCCCCAGCGCATGCTGAGGCCTTTGGTTTCATTTGTAGGGAGGCAGAAGCAATGAGGATGGGGAACACAGCTGGCAGTGGGTTGGCTGATGTGGTCACAAAGGAAGCTGAGTAATGAATGAGATACCCGGGGAGAGCCCTTCACCTTCACTCTTGTAGGTATTTCCATTCCCCAAGTGCTGTGAAAGTGATGTATGTGTCTGGAAGTGAAAGGAAACCTGTCTGTGGCTGCCGAGGCTACACCTCTGGGCAGTTGCATATGGAAATACCCCAGAAGGCACTCAGGCCAAAGAGGCCCCAAAGGTGTGCCTTCAGTCAGGGGCCAGCTGTGTCATCTCTCCATGAACTCAGCTCACCCAATGGTACATCTGTATCTGAGGCTGTTCCCTCAGTGGACAAATGCACCTGGGAAAAGGTATTCCACCATCCAGATGTCCGCCTCTCTAACAGTTAGGGCTGACGATGAACTTTCATCCCGATTGCCAACACCAGTTGAAAGGAAGAGGCTGGTGGCTATCTCAAAAACAGTGCTGGGGATTCTGACTCCTCGGAATCTGGGTTTAGTGGAAGAGAGGGCCACGATCAACTGGTACTCACTGCCGTGGATGTGGGAGTGGCAGTGAACTTGCGGTGAACTAGCCCTCCTTGCACTTGAGCCCACTTTGTCTCCAGGGTAACAGCCTGCTTATTCTATGACTCTGCTGGGGCTATTCCCTGCAAAGCTAGAGTACTTCTTGGGTGAAATTATTTTCTGGAGACAAGGTATTATCTCAGTGGTAGTCCAGGGTGAATTAGATCTGCTGCCTGTGTAGCACCTGGAGAGATTTTAAAATATTCTGTCCTTCCAGGGCCTTCAAGCAAAATAACATCATGTCAGAGTGACACTGCCAGGGCAGCGGCTGCGACCCCATCACCAAGGAAGGGCCTCATGTTAATCACTAAGAGTCCTGGTACGCTCGGTGCTCTTGGCACTCTCACTGTATCAGCTGGTTTCTTCCATAGTCCAAGCTTGGGTCTTGGCCAGAAGAGATGTGCCTCCCCTACAGCATACCACCTTAGGCCACCTGAAGACGGCAGCTGGACCATCTTCACGTTCAGCAAACCCGATCTGGAAAGAGGGCCGGTTACTGCTGTGGTTACAGCTGAGCATTTGGTCACTGGAGTCGTCTGGATGTTGGTGGATGGGAAAAGTTACTGAAAGGTCTTTGTCAGATGGTTGTCCTACTGAGTCCTTGGCATAAGCAATCCTCTTACCCAAAGTCATCGTTTCTGTAGGAAAAAGAAACAAAAGGAATGTTTTGGTTTTCATTCATACATTTTTTTTTAATTGAAATATAGTCAGTTACAACATGTCAATTTCTGGTGTACAGCATAATGTTTCAGTCATACATAGACACACATATATTCGTTTACATATTCTTTTTTATTATAGGTTACTACAAGATACTGAATATAGTTCCCTGTGTTATACAGAAGAAATCTTTTAAAATCTGTTTTTATATATAGTAGTTAATATTTGCAAATCTCAAACTCCCAATTTATCCCTTCTCACCCTCTTTCCTTCTGATAACCGTAAGATTGTTTACTATGTCTGTGAGTCTGTTTCAGTTTTCATCCACACATTTTTAATGTGTACCAGACGAGTACCAGGCACTGTGACAGATGCTGGGATACAGACACCATGAGGAAGACACACACTCTGCTTTCAAAGGGCTCAAAGAAGGAGAGATAAAAATGGGAGATGCTGAACAACAGGAGCAAGGAGGAGGGAAGGATGGATTTGGTGTGGATTGAGGAGGTCTACAGAGAAGGTTCTGAAAGATGTCTTGAGCTGGGCCATTTAGGCTGAAGGGGAGGCCATCCAGAGAGAAGGAGGGAAGGCCATTTTGAGCAGAGCGAAGGGCCTGGGCAGAGGTCGGAAAGGGCACTGGAGACACTGTCAGAATTTGGTGTGAGGCGTGGATGAGGGGAGTAAGGCTGGGTAGGGGAGAGTGGGGTCTGCGAGGTGTGACAGCCCTTCCTTGTTCTCAAGCTGGGAGGGATGGGCTCTTTTACTGCAACCCCAGACTTAGAGTAGCAAGATCTCTTGTGAGTGGCACTCAGTCCCGCATTCAACTGAATTTCAACACATGGCCTCTTCCAATACAGACTAAGGGTAGTGACGCCACCGCCACAGAGAGAGAGAGAACCGGAGTCACTTCCCTGGACACACCAAAAACAAAAAGCATACATGGAAACCATGGGAGAGCTGCAAACATTTTCAACTGGAGCAGATGGACTGCGTTTCCAAGATCAAATGTTCACCCAGTGAGGCTACCAGAGAAAGGAACACAAGTCCGAGCGTCACGGGCAGAGGATAGCCAGGTCTGCCTGGGGCCCAGGGCCCTGACATGTGTGCCTGGGTGTGGGGACAGCCGTACCCCTGAGTGTTCTTTTCTGGATCTAGGAGGTCAACGTGAATGGATATTTCCCTGATATTGTGATTCGAATACAACGTTCCCAGACCGGCTGCTGCTCTGCTCCCAACTCCCCGCTCGCATCAGGCTCTGGTCCCAGGGCCCCTTCTCCCGTTTGCCCATCCCTGAGTCCTTCCTCATCAGGAAGGCAAACTGTCAGCAGGCTCAGCCCCATCCAGGAACGTGAAGGGGTCTGGAGTTGCTGTGCTGCTGCTGGCCAACGAGGCCGCGTGCCTCATTCCCTCACTGGTTGACTATCTACTGCAACAGGAACTTGACAGATCTTTAAAAGAACCCTCTGAAGTTCTTTCTTGAAGGATACAGAGATGTCATGAGATTCACTGGCCCAAAGCCACACGAAGTGTCAGACCTGGGATCCGAACCCGAGCCTTCTGACTACAGAGTTTAAGCTTTAGCGATTACATCATTCCTAAACGCGCTGCGGAAGCTCAGTCTGTATACCTGAGCTTCTGCCTTGGTTTTCTGGACACTCTCAATCTAGCTAGATAAGGTGACTTTCAGAAATCCCAGTCCAAGCTAGTGGTATATAGCAGGTACCCTATCCCACTTACGATCTCCTACCTTCTTATCCATTTCTCTGGATTCCCTTGGCCAGTGACCTGCATGTGTATCTCATTTGACCCCATTTTTCCCTGTTGTGACCTCAGTTTCACTTCTCCATTTTAGCAGTCCCTTCAGACTGCTTTGGATAGAGCTCTCCCAGAGTGCCCAGCCTAAGGGACCACTCTACATCTGGTTTGTAATGGCCTTACCTATGGCCTGCTTAGAGGGCCAGGCCATGACCTCAGCCCATCTCCTACTAGTCCCCGTGCCAGGAATACCAAAAGCAGAGGCCACGCTGCCAATGGCCACATCACACAACAGCTCCCAACTGACCTCCAGAGCTAGGCTTTGCTCACTTGGGTGAGTTTCTTTGTATGCTATTAGCTGTAATCAAGCTCAGCCCCTGGGAATACTGTGGAGAGGCCAAATGGTCTCCCCCTTCTTCAGCTGGGTTAGTTTTCTGGGCCCTGATCCTGCCTGGCCCCAGCATCCTTGCTTCCCTCTTCTGGCCAGTGCCACTAAGGCCCCAGAATGCTTTAATCTACCAGCCCACAGGATGACGGGATAAAGGAGTTTCAACACATTTGGCCAACTGGTAGGGTCATCTCCACCAAGGGTCTTATAAGTGAAACTTCTTGGAAACAAACTTCTCCCAGGGAAAGTCAGGTATACAAGTCAGGTGTGAGAAAAGTAGTTGAGTTGTTCCAAGAAAAGGGCAGTTTTGAGTATGGCATGGGCGACTTGTGTTGTGTGTGGCTCAGCCCCTTTTGTCTGTCTTGTGGGGAGAAGACTGGAAAAACTCAAACAAACAAATACCAAAATAAGCAAATTACAACACCTTTCTAAACTCTGATAACCTAATAAGCTGTTTCTCAGCCAAGATCTCTGTTAAATGAGGTATAAGGGAAGATTTTTCTATAGTTCTGAGGAGCACTGATCCAGCAGGAGTTTGGGGGTGGGATGGGATGGTGGAGACTGTGGCATCAAGACCAGAGACAGCAGAGCTGGTTCAAGCACAGATGGCCGTAAGGCCGCCTCACGGGTCCCAGTGCTGGTGTCAAGCCCACCTCAGCCGGCGGCAGCAGCAGCAGCCGTGTGATCAGGCAGCACCAGGGGTTTAGGAGGTATCCGGAACTTCACTGGCCTCACCAGGAAGTAGTGGTTACGATCTTAACTGAACAGAGAGGATTTTAAGCAAATTCAATTGTCCGGAGACATATGGATCTGATTCGAATTAAATTGAATTGAAACCAAAGATGAGAACTGTCCCAATGAAAACTGTAATGTGAAGTGACATTTCGATCACCAAAATGACAGCTGATGTGAGACAGGCCATTGAAACTGACCCTAAATTAAGAACATGAAAAGATTAAGTGGATCATTAGGTGGTATCTGCCCGAGAATTGGAAAATGGGCTTTGATTACAGGAAGTAGCTGAGGGCTTTGAAATAAGAAGCCTGTCAAAAATTGAAGTGACTCATTACATGATTCAATCTTACTGTACTTAATATTGTTAAACTTGTATTTTAAATTTTTATTTAAAAAGCATGGAAATCTTGGGATCTCACTATTTATTACTTACCACAGCTCTGCAAGTATGTGAAGAAACATGTGCTATGCGCTCAGAATCTGAGTCTTCTTGACTTCCCCCAGGAGGGTATTCTTAAGTCTTCACTCCCCCTTGCCCCTTGAAGAATCAGTATGTTAAAGAATGAAGCAGTGTGAATGCAACTGCGTTTCCAGCCAGGAGACCGGGGCAACAGGCAAAAAGAGTCCATCTGGGTAATAACTGCTATTTATTGAGCATTCAAGCACCTGACTTTATCCTGAGAGCTTTGCATACCTTATTCAATACATGCCTCACCCTCCGTAATAGATACCAAAGTTACTTTTTCACAGAGATAACTAAGAAAAGCAAAACAACAAAGCTTGTAAGTGGCAGAGCCAGGATTTGCAGATCTAAATGTGTGCTCTTAAGTACTCTGCCCAGGATGGCAAATTATGGCACCATGAATGCCAATTCCATTATGGTGCCTTTCTAAAAAGGATTCTCAGTTCAGAAAAGAATTCTGAACAGTCCAGACTTTGTAGGAAAGTGTGTTAAGGTCCATTGTCAAGTCAGACTTGAGGGGGAGGTGGTGAATGGTGACACGTGTGACAGGCCGGCTATTACTGAGAGGGATTCATCAGACACCAGCAAGAAGCAAGGGCTGTAAGTGAGGCACCATTCAAATGGTAAGAGCTCTGTCATGGTCTTTCGGATGACGGGCAAGTTAGTGAATTACTGCAAGGAAAAACTTACTCCACCTGATGAAGTTAGGTAGAGGATATTTGGGGTTGATTACTCCAAGTTTACACTCACTATATTTATTCATTAATTCGTTCAACAAGCATTTACTGAGCACCAGGCAAATGTGCTGACCACTAGAAACACAAAGATGCCAATGCACACCCTGCTCTTGACCAGCTCACAGTTGTCAGTAGCTGACATCACGGATGATAAGAAGGAAAAGAGAGTAAATGAAGCCTCATCAGGAAGCTTGACTGTAACTGTGTGTGTATTCATGCGCCACCGGACGCGCACACATGGTCGCACATGCGCGTAATTCCATCTAGTCAAATCAGGGAAGAAAAAGAAAACATCTATGATAAAAAAAAAATTGGGTAAGAGTGAAAGTTGAAAGGGTCCTTGGATATACGCGATGCACTGGGTCGTGAAAATTCCATTTTTAAAAGCCTGAGGATATTTCCCACTGACAACGCAGCTGGCAAAAGCCACCCACAAGAAGGGACTTCCCTTGTTAGTGTGTAGCTCTGGTGAAATCTCCCTAGGAGGCAGCCCATGCCCTGTCCCAGGTCTGTACCTTTGCAGTTTGGGACTCCGATCTCTGAATGGCCATCTGTAATCTCAATCGCTATAGAGGACCTGAACAATAATTCTACTCCTGCTACTTGGAAAAGTAACTTTGTAGTGCCAGAAAGGTAAAACAAGTAAGAATTACAAACAATGAAGTAATGACGTTTCTGTGTAAGTTATATTTATTTGAGTGTAATAACATAATTTTGCTTTATGTTTTAAAAGTAAAGGCTTAATGGAATGATATAGTAGAAATTTACTAGACTTACGATTTTAATGCATATATTTAGGAGAACTTGTTAAATTTATAGTCAATGTTTAAATGCTCAGGAAAATACAATGTATTAAATTTATGAGTTTGATTTTTCAGATGTTGAAATGCTTAAGGTAATTTAATCTAACTGTATAAAGATTTTATTTAATAGCATCATGAGTTAATAGTCCTTGAGAACAATTTTATTTAACACCTGCTGCGTTAGATATTTGAAATGTTTGCTTTGATCACATTTTAAATTTGTGACTTTAGTTTGAAATGTTCAAGGGAATATAGTCAATCAACTGCTTATACAGTGCTTAAATATTAGAAGAATTTTATTTGCTAGATTTATAAGGTTTTTTCCTGTTTAATTTGAAACATTTAAGAGAATTTGATTAAGTGTGAAATTGGTATTTAGAACTCTAGGGAAATTTAATTTGTCAAATTAATGAGCTAATTGAGAATTAAGCAAAGAACAATGAACGTTTTAATTTCAAAGCAAAATGATTATATTTATAATCATTATAATAGTTAACATTATGTAGCATTTCATATGTCCTGTGCTTAGAAGATTATATATATTAATTCATTTACTCCTTACCACAATTCTGAGGTGGGCCCTATCATCATCCTTATCTTATAAATGAGGAAATCGAGGTACATAGATGAGAAACGACTGCTTTACCAAGCACTATGGACTGGATTGTGTACCCCCAAATTCATCTTTGAAGATGAGGTCATGGTGGGTAAGCAGGGTTAGATGAGGTCATGGCGGGGAGCCCCTGTGATGGGATTAGCAGCCCTTGTGAGGAGAGACACTGCAGAGCTCTCGCTCCTGCTCCCTCTCTGTGTCTGTCTCCACCTGCCATGTGAGGACCCAGTGGAAAGCTGCCGTCTGCAATCCAGGAAGAGGGCTTTCTCACCAGGACCCAGCCATGCCGGCGCCCTGGTCTCTAACCTCCTGCCTCCAGAACTGTGAGAAAACAAATTTCTGTCATTTCAGCCACCCAGTCTCTGGTGCTCTATCACGGTGGTCTGATATGCCTAAGACAGCAAGTATATTAGTTTTCTGGGGCTGCCGTAACAAAATACCACAAACTTGGGGCTCAAATCAACAGAGATTTACTCTCACAGTTCTGGAGGCCAGAGTCTGAAATCAGCATGTCAGTGGGGCCATGCTCCCTCTGAAGGCTCTAGGTAAGAATTTTCCCTTGCTTCTTCCTAACTCCCGGCAATCCTTGGCTCCCTGGCTTATAGCTATGTCACCTCAATTCCTGCCTCTGTCATCACACTGCATTCTCCCTGAGTGTCCCTCTATGACTTCACATCGTCTTCTTATAAGAACCCTAGTCACTGGATTCCATGCCTATCCTTTGGGGCCCAGGATGACCCTATTTTAACTTAACTAAACAGATCTGCAAAAACTCTGTTTCCAAATGAGGTCATATTCTGAGGTTCCAGGTAGACAGGAATTTGGGAGGGACATTATTTAGCCCTGTATCCCATGTCACCAATATCCAGCACATTGGTAAACCCAAGGTCAGTTCTCAGTCCCCATCTTATTTTGAATTACTGGCAACATCTGACAGATCTGATCGTCTCCCTCAAACAATTTCTTCCCTCTTGTCTTTAGATGTTCTCTTGATCTTTTTCTTCCTTTCATTCTTTTTTTTTAATGGAGGTACTGGGGACTGAGCCCAGGACCTCGTGCAAGCTAAGCATGCCCTCTACCACTGAGCTACATCCTACCCACCAACCTCCATCTTGATTTTCTTATTGCTTCAGTGACTTTCTCCTTCTCAGTCTCTGTTGGCTTCTCTTCTTTCCCCTACCTTTAAGCGTTGGAATATCCCAATTTTTAGTCCTTGGGCCTCTTCTCCTCTCCATTTACATTTCAACATTACAACTATAGCGTGACCTAGCTCTGGAATTCTAGATTTCTGTATCTACCTGCCACTTGATGTCTCCCTGTAGATGCATCCAATACATGCTTCAAACTTACTAGGTCAAACTCCTGATTGCCCCACATAGGTGCTCCATCTGCAGCCTTCCTTAGCTCACTTCATAGCAACTCCATCCTCCAGCTGCTCAGGCCCCAAATGCTGGAATCATCCCTTTGCTTCTCTCTGTCACACCCTACATCGGGAAATCCTATTCAATCTCTTTCCAAAATATATCCAGAATGTAACCACTTCTCACCACTACCTCTGCTTCTACACTGGTCCAAGCCTCTATTGTTTCCATCTAGATAATAGCAGTAGACTTTTAGATGGTAAGCTTTTTGGGGGGAGGGATGTATTTAGGTTATTTGTTTGTTTGTTTGTTTATTTTAATAGAGGTGCTGGGGATTGAACCACTGAGCTACACCTCTGCCCCAGCAGACTCTTAAAGGTTCTCCCACTCTCACTCTTGCCCTTATTTATGTCTGATCCCAGCACAGAACCAGAGAGAACAGCTGTAAGCCCAGATCATGTCACATAGCTCTTCAAAATCCTGCACTAACATTCCTGTTCATCTCAAAGTATGAACCAATGTCCTTATGAAGATCTACTAGGTTCTATGCAACCTGGGCCCTACCCACCCTGTTCACCTTCCTGATCTCACTCCTGTTACTCTCCCTCTCACTCACCCTGCATCCCCCAGACTGCTCTCCCCACTGTTCCTTGTGCAACCTCCAAGGCCTTCATATTGGCTGTTCCCTCAGCCTGCAAATCCACATGGTGTGCCCCCTCATCCCCTTCAAGTGTTGGCTCAAATGTCTCAGCTCCCCTGAGGCCTACCACCACTTCCATTAAAATTAATCCCCCTCTAAAAAAACCCAACGAACCAACCAAAAACCCCTACCATGCTTTTGGTCCCTCTTCCTTAATTGTATTTTTCATAGTATTTATCACCTTCAATATTACATATTACATTCATTTACATTTATTTTGTGTTTCTCTCACTAGAATATAAGCTTTAAGAGGACAACATTTTTCATCTGTTTTTTTCTCACAGATGTATACCCAGAGCAGGTACTCAACCAATATTTCCTGATGAATAAGTAAATGACTGGGTCCCCAGCTTCCCTCTGCAAAGTAATTGTGTTAAAGGCAGCTAAACTGATCATTGCTTGAACAGATGCCACAATACAAGAAAGGATGCAGGTAATGCAAAGAGGAGTCTTGATGGTTGCTGAGATAAACAGCTGGTGATTATGAGCATGAAGGAGAGGGAAGAGGATGTAGCTCAGTGGTAGAGTGTGTGCTTTGCATGCACAAGGTCCTGGGTTCAACCCCTAGTACTTCCATTAATAAACAAACAAACAAACCTTATTACCTCCTCCTCCAAAGAACAAGTAAATAAAATAAAATTAAATTAAAAAAAAATAAAAAAGCATGAAGGAATTCTGAGCTTCCTGGAGGAAACAGCCATGGATCTCCCAACCTGCTTTTCAGCTAAGATGATTCTTTGGCAGAGACCTTTATGAGAATTGTCTGGGCTTTTGTCTTGCCACAAATCTCACCTGAGACAATGACTGGGAACTTAACCGCACTGTCTTCCCTCTCACGGATGTCACCCTACACTTGAAGAACTGGGGCTCCAGAAAATGGAGCTTCTCTGGCTTTCAGAGCCAGACCTGGGTTACTTTTATACTTTAATAGAACCTCTAGGCCTGTATATTTGGAAATTTGAAATGCAGAGTCCATTCAAAAAATCAGCATCATTCCCCAAGTTGCAAGATAGAAGAAATTGGAACTCTATCCAACAAGACGCTGGCTTTGTGCCAGGCGTTTTGCCAGGTACTGGTTATACAATGATGAGTAACAGTCTGTCCTCAAGGAGCATCTGGATGCGCTGTAGATGACACGCACACAGATAATATCAAGTGGCATCGAATGTTACGTTAGGGGTGGGCACAGGTTAGGAGGAGAGAATGCAGATGAGACATTTAACTCACAGTGGGAGGATCTCCAGAATGCTTCCTGAAGAAGATGACAGGTGAGCAGATGCTTAAAACAGGAGCTGAATCTAGCCAAGCAATGTCGCATAGAAAGGACAGCGCACACACAGAAAAGACTTGAAGCAGGAGCAGGGGCATGGGGTGAATAAAAATCAGGGTGCAGACCACTAGTAATTGGGCCTGGCCTCAACATAATGCACAGAAGAGATGGGGGAGGAGTCACAGAGGACCTTGAACGCCAAGATAAAAACCTTGATCTTGTTCTGGATAAAGGACAGTTACTGAAGGATTTTATGTACGGAAGGAGCATGGTCAGATTTGGAAGCTGTGTAGAGACTGGACTGGGGAGCACACTGGAGAGCAGGGAAATCAGAGTAAGTGACCATGTGGGCACGGCCAAAGCAGCCCTCATGCCTTGGTAGTCCCCATCTTCCTGGGCAGTGATGATGGGAAGGAGACAGCGGGCTTTGGCTCCTCAGAGCTCTATCTGGCTGGTCCCCAAACAGGACCAGAGTGTTTAAGTTCAGCATTTCCTGAAAAGTGACAAGTGAAGCTCTGAAAGAGAACAGAAGCCACAAATACCAAAGAGATCACAAATGAAGAGTCGTATATCTACCTCCAACCCCCAGATGACCCTAAACATTAGCGCACAATAAAATGGATGCTAGATCTGTTCACCTGTGAACTTGACTTCAGGATGTTACCTTTATGGATGGTGGGATTTTCTGGCTAGTGAACAAGACCTCAATGTCCTCAAGCTCTCATCTGCCTGACACTGGATGGAGGTGCCCCCAGCCTGCTGCAGGTGTGGGTACCTTGCATTTCTCCTTGGGATGCTTCCACCCATGGTGAGGAGCTGTGTGCAGACTGCATCTGTCTGCATCCTCCCTGGGGCACGCTCACACCGATCAGTCCCCTCCTGCCTGCTGCCCATCACATACCGGAAACTTCTGTGGACCACAGAGGAAAGGCTCATCACCATCTCTAGCCAAGGTTAGCAGTGTGCCCAAATCAGCTAAATAAATGGTGAAAGGCCCCACTTTTCGCCAGGGGGAGGACACAATCCTAGACATCGAGGGGCTCACGATCAAGAGAAAAGACAGATGTACCTAAGTTACTGAAAATCTAGAGGTGGTAAGTGGTTGATGTGAATCACAATCGAAGTCTTCTGGATACACTTTGTGCTAAGTCATGCTAAGTGGGGTGCAGGTCACAGAGGAGGTGGCACTTCATTTGAACCCTGAGGATCATGTGGGATTTATATGGTGAGAATGTAGAGGAAAAGCATTCTAGGCTGAGGAAGGCTCAAAATGGAAAATTAATTTAGGAAACTAAATAGGTATGGCCAGCCCCAGGAGCCTCTGAAAGAGAAAGACCTGGCCAAGTCAGGGTTCTCCTTCTTAAGGAGAATGGCTTACAATGAGAAGGAAACGACCAGGGCTGCTGAAATCTATTCCGCAGACCACCTGAGGGAGAGATGACAGGCACTGGGCGACCTCCGTCTCGGGCACCTGCTGGGGCTAATCTCACCTGACCAGAGGGGTGGCCAGGAGGTGGTCACTCACACCCAGAGTTCACACAGGCCAAAGAGCAGCTGTAGGATTTGCAGCCTATTGTGACATCATGAGGGGCAAATTACTGACGCATGACTGCCCCAAACGGGTCTTCACTCTGTCTCCCAGGCCCTTCGTGCTCACCTTCCCTTTGCCAGGCGAGATTATGGATGTGTTTTTTCTTAGCTTGGGAGGAGTTCTAAGAATTAGCTTAAACATTGTGATGCAGTTGTATGGAATGAGCACACCTGATAGCTTGAATAGGACTTCATTTTAAAAGTCAATTAAATATGTGATAATAAAAATAATATGATGTCTTACGGCTTATGTTCCTGAGAGAGAAACAGAGATCCTTAAATGTGTTTGTTGTTTGAAAAGAGGGTATGACATAAGAACATTTATTTTCCCCCAAGGTATAGAGGCCTATACTGATATGTTCATTAATAACATTAAAATATTAATAATATTTTTGGTATTACTCCTGCCATTAGCTTTGCATCTCAAAGATTCTCATAATATCCAAAAAAAAAAAAAATCCTAGCAGCACAATTACTTTTCTCTTATCTGAATATCTGCTCTCTTCTAAAAACTACGGCTGATGGTAGGCCATGACACCTCTCTCTCCACAAAGCAATTAACGCTGGGCTTTGTGTGAATTAGGAACAGGAACCCAGAGAGAGTTGCTTTCATTGTCACTTAGCCCGGCTCCTGGGTGAAGGAGCCAACTGCAGGGCACTCTGCATGGCCCTGGGAAGAAGCTCTTGGTGGGAGCTGGCGGGGTTAGATTATCGAAGGTAGAGCCCGGATCCCGTCTTAGCTTGAGAGGCTGAGCTCATGAGGCTGCACTATCCTGCATAATGAACAGTACATTCCTGATGGCAGTTTGCGGTCGTCAGGGACAGAAGGAGGAGGATGTTTCTTTCCCCGGTTACAACACTTTCAGTTTTACAAGATGTTCTGTCTTGCAATCACTCAGGTCACCCCTAACCCTTAGGGGTCACTGAATGCCACAGCTGCCACCAGCTGTGCTTCGGGGGATTGAGGAGGGGCCGTGTCCATGCCTGGGAAGAGCAGGGCCGGGGAGACTGGAGGCTGGAAGCAGCACTTCTGAGACCTGCAAAGGTGGGCAGCAGAGAAGCCCGGGGCGCAGCTGGGAGGAGAAAGGGTGAGATGTGTAGACAGACATTCTTCAGGGATTTGCTAAGCCAAGTAGGGAGAGGAAATCAGCTTAGGGCAGGCAGGAGGGCAGAGGCTCGGGTCAGACAACCTGAGGACCTTGGACTTTCACCAAGGGGCTGGAAATAGGTGAAAAGGAAAAAAAAGTGGCCGAGAGTGTAGCAAGGCTGGGGAAAGGGCGGCTAGTTGACTGAATCAGGGGTTAGTGTTACCTGTGGGGGTGCTAAGCTCACCTGGCTCCTCTGGGAGCACCTGGCCGGTCAGAGGAGTAGGCAGAGGGGACAGGCTGGGGAGGTTGAGCTTAGCTCCTCCCCCTGGTTCTCCCAACGATGACAGGGACACCAGAATGCGGGGGTAGCCACCCTCCTGCCCTGACCCCCACTTCCCGGGACCCCGCAGCCCAGCAACCGCCACCTCCTCCCCGCGCTTCCCAGGCCTTTGCTATACTGTTTGCTTCTTGCTCCAGTTCTCCATCAGGTGTCACCTCCCATCCACTCCTATCACATCCCTCTTCTGTATTTCCATCCTCGAACTTCTCATGACCCATTTTTGGTTGGTTTGTCTGTGAACTCTCTGTCTCCTCCACTAAAATGCAAGCTCCAGTGTGGCAGGCATCTTGACTGTTGCTCAATACTGGTTTCTGGCATCTGGGAGAGCCCCTGGCCCAGGGCGGTGCAATGTGAATGCAGGCTGAATAAACACTGGGATGCAGAGATCGGGACACCTGAGGACCACAGTGGGAACTGGTGCTAAATATATCTGTGAATGAAAAATACTGCAAAGCGTATCAGTAAACAAAGAATGCTAAAGCCATCAAGGCATCAGCAGCTGCCCTCCCCCGCCCCTGAAGACTAGCCTGCAGCCCAGCCTCTGCAGCCACTCACAATGGTGCCCTCTGAGGGGACTCAGAATAAGAAGGGACAGGATGCCGGCCCTAGATAGCTAGGTGCTTGTCAAAGGAATGAATTCAATGAGCCCAAATGTTTGCTTCCTCCCGTACATAGAAAAGAGCTAAATTCTTTAACTTGAGATGCCTGGTTTTCTTGTTAACAAGTAATCTTTTAATGTTCCAACTCCCTGTTCTTTGTTGTAAAGCTCCTGAATATCCTAGCTCCCCCCCTACCTCTTCTGAGCAGTCCCTCAGAGCGGTCTAGGCTGTTATGTAGCCTGAGTCCTCAGAATTGTCTACCGAGTAAAATGTAACTCTCAACTTTAAGGTTGTATGCCAAAGGCCAGCCCTGGGGGTCAGAGGAACAGACTGGAGTGTCTTCCCAGCTCACACCGGCAACCCCCCCACCCCCGCTCTCCATCATCTGCAGTGCCCCCCACCCATGGCGGTGAGTCAGGCCCTCTTTTTATCCCCTCCCCACCCACACCCCACTGTCTCAGCTGCTTGGACCAAGGACGGGCACCCAAGTCAATGCAAATGAAAGTCCTTCTACAGGAAAATGGAGAAGGGGTTGAAAGGGAAAAAAGAGACAGAGATGAAAATATGGAGAAAAAGAGACAGCGAGACAGCGAAATGTAGAAGTGAGGGAAGGAGAGAGCAGAATCAAAGGAAAAACAAAGGACTGTTTTCCCCAAAGTTTCCAGTTTTAGCCCCAGTCCTTCCTGGAACCTAGATCCATCCCTGCCCTTGAATTCCAAGAAACCTCCCTCAATTCTTACAAAAACTCCCAAGCTAGTTCCATCTGGTTTCTATTATATGTAATTAAAATAAACTAAGAGGAGGCCCTGGGCATCGGAGTGCCCGAGGTGCCGCGGCTCCCTGCTGCCGTGATCAGGTGAATGAGTCAGAACCTTCCACCTCTAGGGGAGCAACGGGAGCCTCACGCCTGCACTAGGTGGGGCCTGGAGTTATTCTTGCAGCCCCTGGAGCCCGGCAAAGCTTGCGGAGCCTCCCTTGTCCCAGTGCCAGCTCTGTCCTGCCTGTTCTGGTTTCCAGGTCCCAGCCCTGCACTGCGGCTTCTGCACCCCCAACTTTGGTGGAGGTTCTGCCACCCTGCTTGCCTCTGCACCGAAACTTGTCCCTGCACCGGCCCCGTGGCCAGTGGCCTGTCAGCTCCCCATCCTGCACCGCCCTCTGAGGTTTACGGCCCATCACCCACTCTCACTTCTCTCCTCCCCTTCTTGTGTTGTTCAGGTGCTGGCCAGGTACCCCCTGCGCTGCGGAGCTGTTGAGTGTGGAGATGCTGAGCGACGCCATCAATGCCTCTTTACCACCTCAGTCTGGATTGACTGGCCTCTCCATCCCTTCGGGGGTTCAGGAGTCATTATCACTGTCCCCATCTCTCAAAACTGCTTCCTGTTGATTGGTTCCATTCTGGGTCGACTGCTATGATGGCAAGATAGCAGCTAACTACACCATATTTGCATCCTCACAGCTGCAAGGTCCAGTGGGAAGATGTGACTCTTGATGGCTCCAATTAAACTCATAGGCCTTAAACGGGTCCCATGCCCACCCTGAACCAACCCTGGGTTGTGCTGATTGGATGTAGCCTGGGGGCACACGGAGACACTGAAGCAGAGGTTGTGGCTAGGTCCACATAAACCACGTGGACGCACAGGGAAGCGGGGGTGGGTCCTCAGGGAGAATGGGGCTCTTTTACCAGAAGAGGAAGAAGGAGCGCTGCATATGAAAAATTGTAGGTTTTCACTTCAGAGTTTTTCCCATTAAGATAACTAGGGAAAATCATGTTCTAATCTGAAGGAATCAAATCTTTGTAGCTACAAAGTTTAGTCTGATCAGAATACAACACTGAAAAACACATTTGTGGGAAGAAACCCACAGAATATAACACGACTACTAAGATAAAAAAAGATATTCCATTAACTTTTAGGAACTTTTTTGAAGGAGGCTTTCAGTTAATTTTACTGCATATTATTCATTGCACATCCTACTGGGTTTGAAAATTATGGTTATATTGAAGCAGATGATTAGGTGGAGGAAGAAACAGCAGAAGCAAAACAACTGAAAGTAAATTAGCAAAAAACTTACATGACGAATCATTTGGGAATGTGAGGTCAAGGAACAGTGAATTAGTGCCAGAAGGATGAAAACAAAAGAACTTTCCGGAAAACACTAAGGCGCTGTTTTAGTTTTACATTCTTCACTGAGCTGAATAATAACAGCACAGAGGGAAGGGCCTTTTAGAACCAGCAGAGCTGACTGGCCATGTGAGAACCTGGTTGTGTCTGACTGGTTCAGCTGCACCTTCTAAGCTGCCTGACTGGCAGGGAAGCAGGTTTGAGAGACTTGCTGGGAGGTGTACGTACATGCAAGTTTTTTCCTAGGAGGAGGGCAGGGGAAGAAAAAGAAAACAGCATCTTGGACAGGCACAGGCCGCCTGTTTCAATGTGATGCTGGAGTGGTGGAGAGACAGCCTTTCCTAAGGGATGGAGAGAGGTCTGTGTCTGGATCCAGTCCAAACAGCCTTGGTATCTGTGCCCAAGAAGCACTGGCATGGAAGAATGCTGTGATTTTTTGTTTGTTTGTTTTTAATGGAGGTACTGAGGACTGAACCCAGGATCTTGTGCATGCTAAGCATGCATTCTACCCCTGAGCTATTTCCCTCCCCTCAAGAACACTGGGATTTTAAAAGCTCTGTATGGAATCAGAAAGGTCTAGTTTAAATCTGTATCAGTCAGCTTTTGCTGCAATAACAAACAGCCCCCAAATCTTAGCTGCTTACAACAAGAAACACTTATTTCTTGCTCGTGGGTCTGCGGGTGGGCTGCAGCCTGCTGGGCTCAGCTGGACCTGGCTCCAGACAGGCAGAGGTCTGCTTCTGTGTCTTCTTCTTCCAGGGCCCAGGTAGTTCCCATGACAAAGGCCAAAACCTCAAGGGGGTGAATAGAAACATGTGATGCTTCTTAAAGCCCTCACTTGGAACTGTCACCCCACTCGCAGTCTAGTGGATAAAGCAAGTCACAGGACCGAGTCCAAGTCACTGGAGTGTAAGACTCACAGAGAGTATGGAGAGGGCTTATGACAGTGGACACACAATGTCGTCTTCTTGGTATGCTAGCTCTACCACTTTCTTGCCTCCTGAAGTTAGTTAAGCTTGTTTTTTCATCTGGGGAGATAATACAGTTTACCTCAGAGGGTGAATGTTAAATTAGATGATGCATGTACAGCATTTAGCACAGTGCCCTGGATGGAGTAGATGTTCCATGCAGGAAAGCTAACCTTGTCTTATTATTAATCTGAGCATCGTGTTACAGGCAAGGTGTGCCTGCTTGTCTGGAGTGCAGTGACCAGCACTGGGGAGAAGGCAGGACACAGGACTGGATGGGCATAGACCAGGGCAGCAGGAGAGGAGGGGGTGTCAGGCAGGCACGTCAGGGTGCGGCTGGTGGGGAGGTCAGGGCACATCAGACCCAGGGTGACGACTGCATGAGTGGATGCATGGGTGACAGAGGGCTCAGGCCCCCTCCCAGACAACTCGGAGAGCAGCAGGGCTGAGACAGCTTGTGCCTTTCTCTTCCATCCGCAGGGCAGCCTGGTCCCTCTACTTCCTCCAGGTAAGGCAGCCTTTGCCCCTGAGACCACACTTGCCAGGACCCACTCCTTTGCCTTCCACCCACACTGTCCAGTAGCCTCTCCTCTCCCTACTGTCCCCTCATCTCCTATTCTGTACTTCCCCCACCCTGAATGAGCCCCCTTCATGAACCATCTCCAACCCTCCTCTGGGGCTCTTCACCTGCCAACCTCTTCATCAATGACCTTTATCAAAACTGCATCCCTCTCCTCCCCTAAGTCAACCCCAGTTCTCCCTGACGTCACGACTGCAGACTGTAGCGCTCTCCACTCCATCCTTCCAATTCCTCGTATCTTAGGGTAGCGTTGTCTCTTTTGCTCTTTCATGCCTTTGTCCCTATGCCACCCTTAAAATTTTTTTTTTATTTTGGTGGGGGAGATAATTAGGTTTATTCATTTATTTTTAATGGAGGTACTGGGGTTTGAACCCAGGACCCTGTGCATGTGAAGCACAGGCTCTACCCTTGTAGCTCCTTTGCCTTCTTGTAATTCCGCCCATCTCTCCTCCCAGCTACCCCCAGTAACACCCTTGGCCGCCCCTCTTCATCTATGAAGATTAAGGCCCCTCCTACTCCCAATCTTCCCTTCCACCCCCAGCCCTGCCATTGCCCCACACTAGTAACCAAGCCAGGGAGGGGTCCCACCTGGGTGCCAACTCATCCCACTGTGAACCCAGAGCCAGGCATATAGTGGCGATGGCGGTCAGGGTGGGAAGGTAACTCAGATCTCTGGAAAAGCTGTAGAGACACAGACCCTAACTCAGTATGTCCATGGCAGAATTATCTGGGAGGTGAGTTATTTATATAAATGGTGAGTTATTTTGAACGAATTCTTTGGGATCTGCAGCAGAGGGGTTTTGCCCATTATTAAATGATTTCAGTGAAGTCTGGAAAACAAAAAGTGTGCTATACAACACTGGAGACGGTGGGTACCGCTGCCATTTTCAGCAGAGACTGGAGCGGGATAATCACAGTGTGAAACAGCAGTAAATAAGGCCCAGTGGTCTAGCTGAAGCCGCCAGAAGCACGCACGCAGGACGATTTCTTCTTCTGGGCAGGAGTGTGTGCTTGTACCTGGTCTCCACTGTGTGGCCAGTGCCGCGGGGACTGGAGCCCTGAGCAGAGAAGACAAGATCCCACCAGGTGTCTGTGTGCACGCCGCTCAATTTCACACTTTCAAAGGCAATGATGCTTCCTGAAAGCCTCAGGCCAGGTCCCCGCACCTGAGCACTGCTCCCTCTCACAGCAAAGGCTGCTTGCAGAACAGATTTGAGACAGAAGCAGTGGCTCTGAACTCTTCTGGAGGCCCCGGCCTCTCCCCTTTGTCCACCTTCCTTCCTGCCCCTCCATCCCGTACCTTCTCAGACTGACAAGCAAAGTTATAAAATCACCTGGAAGTAAGAAATACCCAGAGTCTTCGGGACCCTGAAGCCCAGCTGTATCTCTCTCTTTGTGGATTGTTCAGACTTTTCCTAAAAGCCCTTCCAGAGCTGGAGATTCCAGGCTGTCAGTCAAAGCAGGCGATGTCGTCGGTGAGTTTTTTCCAATCAGCTTTTCAGGGGGTAGAGGTTGAAACATGCAAACCACTGGAATCGTGCACTGAGTGCACTGAGGACCCCCAGTCTGGGAGTCAGCAAAGGGGCTTGTGTACCTTATGCTGAGCACATGAGAAGCTGGGCCCTGCATCCCTCCCTCTTTCCCTGCGTATATCTCTTTCTCTCCTTCAGTCAACACTGAGCACCTACTCATGTGCTGGGGCCTACATAAGGTCTAGGGATTCAGAGACACATGAGAGTCGATCCCTGCTCCCAGAGAATGCATCATCTATTCAGGAAGACAAACACAAAAGTTACAACACAGCCTTATGGGAGCTATCACAAAGGTATTTGCATGGGAGAGGAGGCTACGCTTGGGTTGAATCTTAAAGAAGTATGCAAGGCCGTTCTGGGGAGGTATCTCAGGCAGATGGAACAGCACATGCAAAAGCAAAGTGAGGTCACAGCGCAGCATCTCTGCATCCTAGGAGCTGGTGTGGTCTGGCTGGGGCATAAAATGTCAAAGGGCAGCCGACGGAGGACTGTGACTCCAGACAGAGACAGAAGAGCCAGTCTGTGAACAGCTGTGTGCACTCGAAGGAATCTGGGTTCCACCCTGTGAAAGTAAGCCAAGGAAAGTGGAAGGGAAAGACAGAATTGGGATGAGGTGCCCGGGAGACAAGAAGCAGGCAGGCAATCCCAGGCACTCACTGGGGCTCAGAGCAGTGGAAAAGCTGAGCGGTCTGTCAGCCAGTGCTCTCACCCGTGCTGCAGACTCACACATACTTCCTTGTCACCAAACCCCATATGCCAAAGCAAAGGGACACCAGGATGTGCGTGTCCCTGGACCCTAGGAGTGTAATACTGAAGAACAAATCTGACTCCATATTTGACCTGTTCCGTTAGCTCTAACCCTGTGCTCTGTTTCCCATGCTGAGTCATGCTGGTTCTGCACCCTTTGTAAAAGAATGCTGCCCATAGCCTTTAATATACAGGAGAGCCCATTCTCAAGGCTCTGACCTTTAAGGGTCTAACACTTTCCATTCACAAAGAGATAAAAAGTTGCAGAACAGAGGACAACATTTGTCTTGTTGGAAGTTTACAGGGACACCATGACCTGACCTACTTGGACAGCTGCAAGAACAAAGGATTCTGACACCAAGAAGTTTGTAACAACAAACCCTCCCCCCTTCCCTTTTAGTGTAAAAGCAGCCTGAATTCTAACTTGGGTAAGATGGTTCTTTGGGACACAGTTCCCAGTTGAAATTACAAACTGGCTGTAGTTTTAAGCAAAATGTGCTGCAGCTCCAGCTGGATCTCTGAGGGGGCACCCTCCCGGAAGCCTCCTAGCCAACCAAGCATCCTCCCAGTTCTGTGGGACACATCTCAGTTTTCTGGCTTTCTGAATAAAGCTGCTATTCCTTGCCCCAATATCTTGTCTCTCGATTTACTGGCCTATCACACAGCGAACAATACTAGCTTGAACTCTGTAATAAATTCTCTGCAATCAGTATCACATACAGTAAGGTGAGAAAGTAATACTACAGCACAACTCAGAGAGGGACACAGACTGTATCAAAATAATAGACAATGCAGAACCTAGACTGTTTAAGAAAAACTAGATTATATTTATTTTTAAGATTAAAAACTAGACTATATCTTTTCCCAACTAAATACAGGTTTCTTTAATTCCTCAGGAGGAAGAACTGTTCTTTCGTATTACACTCCTGGGGTCCAGGGGCACACACTTCCTGGTGTCCCTTTGCTTTGGCATATGGGGTTTGGTGGCAGGGAAGTACGTGTGAGTCTGAGCACGGGTGAGAGCACTGGCTGACGGACCGCTCACGGAATCTTCTGAGAGACAGAAAAGGACTTCAGAGATGCAGGAGAGAAGCAGGCCTGTTTGGCAGTAAGGTTCCTGGAGGAGCCTAAGGGCAGAAGCCAAGGAAGGAAGGGCTGGATCAGAAGGGACGGGGTCACAGAACAGAGGGCTCCTGGGGGGTCAGCACCAAGGGAGGTCAGGGTCGGAGAGGGCAGCGGCTGTGAAGTCCAAGGCTGGCGCCACGCTCTCTCAGAGGCCACTGGGCCTCGCGGCCGCCCATCTTTGGACACTTGGGTTCTCCCTCTGCTCCTTTCTTTCCCTGGTACCTGCCTGCATGTGAAATCACACCAGTGATCACACTTTCCCTAGCATCCATTAAGCGCCAGACACTGTGTTGAACATGTGACGTGGCTTTCTCATTGGCAAGCCTCACGGCAGCTCCGCGAGGTCGGCCTACTCCTGCACCTTCCTGAAGCTGAGTCATCTGAGGCCTGGAGAAGTTCATGGCCTGGCTCAAGGACACCCAGCCCGGAAGTGGGGAGCGAACCGTGAGCCCAGGGCTCTGCTCCTGGGCCTGTGCCTTTCACACATCACAGGCTGCGGGTTCCCTCAGTGAGAAGACCTCACCCCTGCCTCTTAGTGAGTGGCCGGTGGTCCAGGGCCTCTGCAAAATCCCAGCAGGGGGCACCCTCCCGGCAGCCTCTCAGCAAACAAACCATCCCCCCTTCTGCCCCGAGGCTCCTCTAGTCCCAGGGGCCATCCAGCTCTGCAAAACCACCAGGAAGATCAAAGGCAAAGCTGGCACCGCCTCCTGTGGCCAGGGCCTGGGGAGAGAGCCACCAGCAGGCCCCAGCTTCCCTGGGCTCTGCCTCCCCGGGAGAGCAAGCACATGGGCCTCTGTTGGCTCTGGAAATGGGGCAATTTTTCACTTAAAAACAACTGAAAACAAACTTCGGTGCCTTGAAAATTACACATTCACAGATCATTTCTAGACTCTGGAACAGGATTAGATGGTAATGATTTAATTGATGGTTAAGTGTGTAGATAAAATGAATGTGCTGAATCCTTTCCGTAATTATCTCTCCAAGGAGCCCCAGCAGCTGTAATTACCGTCTGAGGCCGAAATTACAAACCAGCTGTAGTTTTAAGCAAAATGTGCTGCAGCTCCTGCTGGATCTCTGAATACAAGTTGGTCACTCCCGGCCCAGGGGCCCACGTGGCCCCCGACCTACCCAATGAAACACTGCTCTTGCAAAGCCTCCTCTCCCAGAACTGCAGACCCGTTCACGGTTGCTCTGCAGCCCTGGTCCTCACTGGCACTGCATGGCTCGCTCTCCCTTGTTGCTGGCAATCCTCCCTCCTGCCCATTCTCTACCAGGAAGATTTCTCAGACCAGCCAGCTCACACTGATCTCACCCTAGGGGCCCAGAGTGGCTGAAGAAAGGGGTGCTCTTAAATCTCAGCTCAGGGAGGCCAGTGGCACTCTCACTGTGCTGCAGGTTGACCCATGGGGTCGCTGCAGCTCAGGGTCTACACCCTGTTAGCGGCCAATAAACCAAATTAGGTTATAAATCCACTTTTAGTTACAATGAACCAGAAGAGTTGTCTCTGTTGATCAAAAGAACTCAGTCATAATTAAATTCCTTGCAGAAACTAGGGTCCTGCCTTGATAATTATGCAAAATTCACGTATTCATTCAACAGCCACAAGAGAATCTCTGGGTTCTTCCTATGGGCCAGTTGCTGTTTGGAGAATTGGGTTGAACTCGGTGAACAGAGCAGAGGTGGCCCCTGCAATACTGGACTGTGTGGCTCCTGACTTGTCCTCAACTTGACCAGGAACCTGGCAAAGGTGCCGGCCAGCACAGACAGTTCCATACATCCGGATCGGCCTCTGGAGAGGAGGAGGGGGTGGAAGAGGTGGGGAGAGAGCACAGGCGCTGGATGCCAGCAGAGGTTGTGGGAAACGATGGGCTTGGGTCTCGGCGGCCTCTTCCACACATTCGGCACCTCCTGAGATGCCTACTGCGTGCACAGGCTCTGCTCCTCTGTCGTTCACCCCTTCTACCCCGAACCAAGGACCCCACGCCCTATCCTCGCAGGGCTCTCACTAGGTGTGAACAAGACTGAACGCTGCACCAGGTGCCGCTTATCAAAGCTGTTATCGAACAATGTGTGTAATGATTTACTTGCATCTATCCCCTTAGCTGGACCGTGAATTTCACGGTGGCTGGGATTAGCGTTTTCCCCCTGTATCTCCAGTGCCTGGCAGAATGCTTACCGCCTGCTCAGAAATGTTTGGTTTACAAGTGAAGGCAAACCATAAAATGCTAGGGAGGAAGAAGACAGGTGTGACCAACACATTCCACTACTGGGGGAGGCGGAGGTGAGGGAAGGTCAGAGTCTCCAGTTCTGCCCCTAAAGGGGAAGCGGTGCTCAATTCCAGGGATTCTATCAGGTGAAGGTGCTAGGCAGGGGAGTCTGTGGAATGCTGAGCAAATCTAGGTTCACAGGGGTATGCTGAAATTCATTCACTCCCACTCCCATCCCTTCATATTCATTCATTTTCTCTCTCTCTCCATTTTTCCTCGGGAGACTCTGTGCTTGTGCAAGGCGAGCACCATGTATTTTTATCGCTGAGTCCTGTGTCCACACATTGCACGCTACGAAGCGGCCCTAAAAATGCGTTTAAGAATGAGTACGTGAGGAACGGGAATTGGTGCAGCCACTACGGAAAACAGTACGGAGGTTCCTTAAAAAACTAAAAATAGAGTTACCACATGATCTGCAATTCCACACCTGGGCATATATCCAGAGAAAACTTTAATTTGAAAAGATTCATGTACCCCAGTGTTCATAGCAGCACTATTTACAATAGCCAAGATGTGAAAGCAACCTAAATGTCCATCCACAGATGACTGGATAAATAAGATGTGGTATATATATACACAACTGAGTACTACGCAACCATAAAAAAAGAATGAAATAATGCCATTTGCAGTAACATGGATGGACCTAGAGATCAGCATTCTAGGTGAAGCAAGCCAGAAAGAGAAAGAAAAATACCATACGATACTACTCATACATGGAATCTAAAAGAATTAAGGACACAAATGAACTTATTTACAAAACAGGAACAGACTCACAGACATAGAAAACAAACTTGTGGTTACCAAAGGGGAAAGGAGAAGAAAAGAGATAAATGAGGAGTTTGGGATTAGTAGATATACAGTACTATATATAAAATAGACAAACAGTAAGGTCCTACTGTATAGCATAGGGAACTATATTCAATATCCTGTAATAAACCATAAAGGAAAAGAATATGAGAAAGCGTATATATATATATATAACTGAATCACTGTGCTGTACACCAGAAACTAACACAACATTGTAAATCAACTATACTTCAATTAAAAAAAAAAATGAACACATCAGTGAAGTCATCAGAGCGCTAAAGGGTTACCTGCAGTGACTCCAGTGGCCAGAAGAGGGCAGCAAAGGGTAGCAGAGCTGATGGCAGAGGCCTGTTTTAGAGGATGACTTGGGTCCTATGACCCACGTGAGTATTAGGAGAGAGCACCAAGACTGGAGAAAATTGCTGACAGAAGTCCAGCGAAGCCCAGCATCATAAAGGAGGGTGAGCAGTTTGAGTGGGGAGCTAGAGAGGCTGGTGGCCAGTGCTGGGGTCGAGGTGCAGAGGGAGCTGATGTCAGGATCACAGGTGAAGTAAGTGGTCTAGAGCCGCGTGTTGGCAGGGCAAGCCCCGTGCTGAGCGTCCCCAGGGTCCCCAGACTTACCCCTGGCTTTGACTCCGGCCCTTAACTGACAAACACTCTGAGAGTCCGGGCTCACATCATCTTACACCCTGGTTTGGGCTCAGGAGAGAGGGCCAAGACCACAGTAGGGCTGGTTTTGTGAAGGATGCGCTGAATGTCCCCCTGAGATGTGGGAACTGGCAGAGCCCTGGGGCCTTAGAAGAAGAGCTCTCCTCTAGGTGGACTGTCCTTGGAGGACTGAGGGCAGGTACAGAGGAGTGACAGGTGACAGGTGGGGAGCAGGACGGTGTCCTGCCGACCTGGATCAGCCCTCACCTGGAGAGGTTCTCAGCCAGGGCTGCTGGTCTGGCAAGCCTTGGGATCCAGACTTGATCCGCTGCCCTGCCTACGTCGGCTTGAGCCATTTGGAACTGGCTAGAAAACGACAGATGACAGAGTCCAGAGTTGCAGACATCAGGGGAGGGGTGGGGACTCACAGCTGGAGGTGAGATGCATATTACTGGGGGACGAGGGGACGGTATTCATGTCACTCTGAAGAAGGGATTCTGCCCAGGTTGGAAAATGGTGTCCTCCAAATCAGGGGAAGGTCTTTTGGGCTTGGTGGATGGGACGCGGCTGGCAAACCCAGGTGGCAGGACACAAGCCTTTGGGATGCTACGAGGATCAGTAGCTTTGGGAGTCCTTAGCCCAGGAGATTATGAAGAGGCACATGCTGTCAGGTAATTTTAACCAAAGCAACTTGCTGCCCGATGCTCACAGCCTCCTAGCTGTGACACACCTGTGGCCCTGCATCAAGTACATGGCTCCTTGAAAAGGCCCAGCTTCCCAGCACAGACGGAGCAGACTTCTAGGCTCAGGACTGGAGTGCGCTCCTCAGGGAAGTGGAGAAACAGGCAAAGTTCATGTTTCTAGACAGCGGAAGTGCTGCAGAGGGGCAGGGTGGTGCTGAGAGATACCGGGTCGTAAGAAAAGGTAAGACCGCATTTCCCTCTTCATCTTTCCTACGCATCTGTGTAGAACATCAGGAACTGCGTTTCTCTGAGTGCCTCCCTACTGTCACTTCCAACTGCAGAGTCAGAAGAGCATTCTACGGCGCCTTTCAAATTTTCCAAGTCTCTCCATCCAGGCTCCCAACAATGGAAAATGTCCACCTTTATTTTCCCTTCCGAGGTTTGGAAAATCTTTATTCTAAAGCTTATGGTAGAATCTGACCATATCTAAACACGCCTTCACTGCCTTAGTCTCTCCGGTAGTTTTCCTGAGGGTCTCATTACTTCTACTTTGCAAAAGAGTTATTTTTTGACATCTTTTCTTTCTCCTTCTCCTCATTAAAAAAAAATATGTTTTGTTTTTGTTTTTTGAGGGGAGCGGTAGTTAGGTTTATTTATTTTTTTAGTGGTGGTACTGGGGACTGAACCCAGGACCTTGAGCATGCTAGGCATGCACTCTACCACTGAGCTGTACCCTTCCCACCTTGTCCTCATTTTGATATATACTTTTTCTGACTGTCTACATTTATCAGAAGATGCCTTGTGAAGTACACTGTTAATCACTTGCCCACCACACATCCACCCATTTTCTTCTTCCTAAGTGAACCTTGAATTTACCCAGGTTCCCACCTCACCCCATGCACCTAGGCATCTCGGGGAAGGGATCCATCTCCAGGACTGGACCTATTTGGCCCACATAATCTGATTTCTCTTGCTAATGATGGACATAAAAATTGGCATACTGCTGGCCATGACACGGAAGGGGAAAGCCTTTTGGAGACTTGAGAAATTTCTTCCTTGCTCCTGATAGAGAGCTTCAGGAAGTGCATTTTCCTCTGGTCCTTTTCAGATCTGGATGCAATGCCTAGCACTTCAACCATCTCGCCTCCAACCTGAAGATGAATCAAAAAGGAGGGCTGGCCCAGCAGCCTGGAAAGATCCATGACCTTGACCCCACCATGAGCCCCTGAATCTATAGCCCTCAGTCCCCATCCCAACTCTGACTCCTTCGTCAGGTGATACATTTTCTCACTCTTTAATCCAGTTTGTGTCAGGATTTCTGTTCTTTTTCTAATTGAAGTATAGTTGATTTATAATACTCTGTTAGTTTTAGGTGTACAGCATAGTGACTCAGCATTTTTATAGATTATACTCCATTAAAAGTTATTATAAGATAATGGCTATAATCCCTATACTATATCCTGGTTGCTTATCTATTTTATACACAGTAGTTTGTGTCTCTTAATCCTATACCCCTCATCTGCCCCTCCCCCATCCCTCTGTTCTTTGCATGAAGAGTATTCTGATTTATCCTGCCAGCAAAGCAACTCAGGAGCTTGTCAGATCCTATGTTTTCAACCAAAGATTTCCAGGGACTGTCTTCTCAGTGAGCTTCTCCCCACAATGAGACTGTGCCTCTGCACTCATGCAGGACTTGTTTCAGGAGAGCATCACCTCTCTACCTGTGGTACTCCCACAGGGGGCTCATGTCTGCTAAGCCCCACACACCTGCTTCTCAGTGCGTCTCAGCCTCGGATGCACAGTTTCCCAAGTAGGCGCAGCGCGTTAATCTGCCCATTTCTAAGTGGTCGGTTGACAAGCTTGGGTGTCTGCTGACATGCTCTGGGTTCGTGTTTGTTCTCTGTGTGGGAGGCATCAGGACACCTCGGGCCACTGACAGCTGGGCTTCTGGTCTTCCCTCCTGTGACACCGCCTGTCCTGAAACTCTTTTTTCGACATCCCACTTAATATCATTCATAACAACGGGTCTCAGGGATTATCTGTCTTGTTGTGTCATTTCCCTTGCATTAAGGGACTAACTCATCAATCATCAGTTTCCCGCCTCTCTTTAAGATCGTCTGCATGCTTGGCTAAGAATGGTTTCTTCTGATATGTGAAGCTAAGAGTTCACAGCCTCAGCTAAACATCAGCCTGATCTTCTGAGGCATTTGTTGATCTTTGGGCTTTTTCTCAGTCTTCCAGAGTTCCAAAGGGCGATGGGAAGAAGTGATGAAAATACCACCTGTGTTCTCCATTTTCTACCCCCAAATCATTGTGTCTGAAGATGCATCCACGTTTGCTCTGAGTGGGTTGCCTATGGCCATGAGCAGTAGTGAGTTTGCCCAGTTTCGGCTGACTCTTTGATACACCTTCCTCACCATGGGGAAGGCATCTTTGTGGTCCATGCACAGCTGCTCTATGCCCCATGAAAGGGAGTCACCAACTAGGGTCTTTCAAGCTTCCCTCCAAGCAGCTTTCTTCACACCCGCGTTCTTAGGTTTCTCCATCATCTGTGGTTCTTTTCCAGAAACTCTGGCCTCCTCTCAATGGGATGAATCTCATTTCTACTTCTGTTGTTCTGCTCACTCTAGCCTCTTTCCTATTCAGAGACAGTCCCACCATTTTAAGGTTTCATCTTAAGCATACCTACAGTGTGGCAAACTATGCAAACTTGAATAGAGTGGCTCAGATCCAACAGCCCCCAAATGTCCTCCTGGGCATCCTAAGTCCACAGGTGTCCTGGTCAGGCTCCAGGCTGCAAGGAACAGAGACATCTTCAAGGTAGCTCAGAAGAAGTTTAGCTAGGGGTGGTGGCCATGATTTATTGTAAAAGCACTCTTGGGGCAACTACAGAAATGGACCCTCAGTGAAGTTCAAGAGCAGGAATGATGGTAAGGGAACCAGGCAGGAGTTTTGTTCTGGGTCCAAGGTAACCCCTGGAATGTCAGTGTCAGAACTTCTGGATGTTGGCTCTGGTCTGCTATTAATGAGACTTCTCTGTTCTCTCCTGTTTTCACCGATTGGATTCTTAATCTGCTACTGTGTATATTTCCATTCACTATAATTTCAGTGTACTTCTACTGTGAGTTTTTTTCACAGCCAAGTAAGACCTCTAATCTTTATCTCATGGGTCTGCTGATGCCTCATTTCTTGGTAGCTACCAAGTTCAGGGGTAGTATCTGACTGACCTAACCCACCTTGGGGTATCAGTGATACGAGTCACTGGGCAGCCCACAGACTGGCTGCTGGGAGCATGTGACCCTCTGGGTCCCATCATCTGTGGCCAGGGTTACATTTTATGAACCTCAGTGGTGAGGACAGCCTCTTCTACAGATATAGGGGGCAGAGGTGTGAGTGCATGCAGTGGGGCTGAGATGGGGCAGCATGGGGAGTAACGTGCTCAGGCAACTCCCTTGAAGGGCTCTGCCTCTCCTCTGCTCTGTGTCCTGACCCTGCCCTCCTGTTTGCTAGTCTCATCTCAGGCTCACCTTGAAGTCTGTCTGCCCAGCCTCTCCAGCCTCGGCTGGAGGCTTCACCGGTCACCCCCGAGCCTGTATTCTGACTTATGAGCGTTCCTGTAAGTCCTGTGGCCCAGCCTGGGGGTCCACTCCCTTCAAACACTTTCACTGCAGCCCTGGCAGGTAGAGCTCAGCACTCTCGAGCCTCCAGGAGATCGGACAGGCTCCTTTTCCTGCCAGCCTGCCCTCCGCTCTAGCACGGACTCCCCTTCACCTCCTTGTCCTTGTGTCCTGAAAACCTTCCCAGAAGGCTTAGGTTCACGTTCTAGGTGAAGGTCTCACACCATCAGGGAACAGCAGGGACGGTGACCTTCCTTCTCTTCTGTGGTGTGTGCATGCCTCCAGGCCTCAGCTGGCCTGTATAGTTTCCTCCATTCTCTCCTGGAACTCTGTCCTCTCTATGAGGCAGACTTTTTAGGAATATTTTTCAGGCTGCTTCATCCTTCTGAATGTCTTGGAGTTTGTCTGACCAAGGCCGAAAGGACAGAGTGAGTGTTGGCATTCTGAGCGTGAGAGGTGGCTTCTTGCATCAGTGTTGGGCCCTCCAATACTTTAGAATCAACGCTCAGACTGTCCACAGCTGGACTTGCTGGAAGTGAATGGAGGTAGGGGCTGTGAATTAGAGCTGGGAGGAGGGGTCTTCACGGGAAGAAGCTTCTGCTTCAAGGGCTGATGTGGGAATCAGAGGTGAGGTCTCAGCAGGGGTGTGGCACGTCCATTCAGGTGTCAGGGGTGAGACATCGGGGGCACAGGATGACAAGGAGTGGGGCTCTGATCTGAGGGGCGCAGCTGCAAACTGCAGGGTACTGGGAAGAGGCTGGGTTGTTCCAGACAATCTGATCAAAGCTGATGACAGAATAAGAGCAGCTGCTGGATGCATGAAAAGCCCGGCAGGATCCGGGTAGACAAAGAGGCCCTTTCAAGGCTGAGCCAGGTTGGAAGAGGGCTGAGCTGCTTCCAGGACACCGGAGTGTGCGGTAAGTATGCAGAGGAGACCTGGGGACCTAGAGACGCAGGAAGAGAGGAGGCAGAAGGCTGTCTGGGCCTCCACTCTGGCCAGTGGGGGAGGTGGTAAGAGGCCCGGCATGGATGCTGGGTGCCCTGCCTTGTACCCAGAGCAGCCCCATGCTACTCCTAACCCCGTCTGTGGAGTAAGACCTGCTCCCACAGGCCACCAGGACGAGATAGAGCCACGCTGTGCCCGAGACAGGGGGAGGGCCATCCTGTGTGCTCGGTGAGAAGAGCTGGGCATGGGCCCGGGCCCACGTGTCTCTAGGTTAAAGCTCACACATCAGTTATCCTCTGTCTCTCTTGTCTCTTCCATCTCGCCCTCCCTACTGAAAAATCCTGCTCTTGAAATCCATTATCCTTTTTTAGCAACTGGCCTGAACTGCCTTCCCGTTTTGGTCAAGAAACTGGGAGGAACTGTCCGTGTTCATTAGCTCTGGTTCCTCACGTCTTGTCTGCCTCCAACCTGGACACCCTCAGATACCGCAGCTCTGCTGAGGCTTCTCCCCTCCAGGAGAGCGAGACATACAGACCTGCATGCTCAGGGGAGCCGGCCCAGCCACGCCGTGTGCAGGAGAGCACTGGAGCATCCTGTCCTTCTCAACACAGTGGAGGATTCTGGAGCAGTGGGGCAGACTGTTGCGGGATGATTTCAAAATATCAGACAGTTTAATTTGCAGTTGATTTGAACAGATTTTGCTGAGCCTTCCTGTTGTCCCGGCCTGCTCTGTGACCTGACGTGGCCCGTCTCAGCGTGACGCAGTCTGTACTCCCCTCCACTCCTCATTCAGAGGACACCCATGTGTCTGAGTGCCCTCATGACTGCTGGTCCAGATTCTTTCCCCCAGTCCTCACTGCCAGGCTCAGCAGGGAGAGTGCTGGAACAGGAAGAGCCTGCCTGTCTGAACCCAGGTCCCTTCTCTTCACCGCGGGGTCACGGTGGAGCCCGGACCCTCTAATCTTGAGTCACAGGCCACGCGAGAAAGCCTGCAACCTCCTTTAATTCACAGAAGGCTCTGCTCCATTCTGCTCCTCACTTTCTGACATGCTCTTCCCCGAGGGATCCGGGGCTTAGAATGCAGGCTAATTAGCCTTTTGTCAGCAGATTATGGGCATTTCCATTTAAACCAATCTGCCTTCTTCCTGTGGCCGCAGGCCCAGAATAGAATTGGACTGGCCGTCAGCTGAGAAAAGGGTAGGAGCTAGGAGCCCCCAGTGTGCGCGTCTGTGGATGAGGGGTGGAGGGTTAAAATCGCAATTTATCTTCCAGAAGAGCATCTTTTGGGAGGGAATAAGTGAATGGTATCGTTGGTCAAATTCTACTGCTCTTAGCACATACCGCACCGCTGTGATCTCTCCTCTCCTTATCAGTTCCCCCTCTCTCACCCTTGCCCCTAACACCCTGTCCCTCCTCTGCTGTCCCGCAGCTCAGCAGACGCTAGGGCCGTCCATCTGGTCAACACAGTGGCCTGGTCATCATCCTGAACTCCTTCCTCTCCCTGACCTTTCATAACCCTTCACAAAGGGATCCTTTCCCACCTATCCCCCACCTCTACTTCAGTCCTCTTCAGGCCCAAGCATTGTTCACCTTGACCACTCAGCCCACGCTCCTCCAGATAGCAGTGTGAGCATGCTCAGTCCTTCATAAAATCCCTTCAAAGCTCCCTTAGTGCCCCAGTGGAAAGTTCAAATCCCTCATCGTGCCTGAACAAGCCTCTCTTTCCCTCTTTGGCTACATTTCCGTCCCCTGTGTACTCTATACAGTTGTCATCCTGAACTCTCTGGTGTCCCAGACACCAGCCCTTCTCTTTCACTTCTTCATGCCCTTGAATGTGCTCATCTTTCTCCTTGAGATGCCTTTTCCTATTTGCTCAATGGGAGGATTCCTACTCACTTTCTAGAGCTTGCCTGAGTGGGTCATCATGCCCCTCTGGTCACCACCACCCTTCCCCAACGGGTGTTTGGGGACTCCCTCATCTATGTTCCTATACACATTTTGAAAAGACAAGTTACACAATTTACTGTCACACTCCCCCACCGACTCCTTGGAGGCAGGCACTGTGTCCTCAGGACTTAGGACAGTACCCTGCACCCGGCAGGAGGGCAGCACTCGGCGTGGGGCGTTATTGCATGGAACCCTTTCACAGCAGCGACCCGCACATCCAACAAGAATCGCCATTCCTTCCTTCTGTGGCTTTTCCCCACATCCCTCTTCAATTATAAACACACAGTTGGTATCTCTGTGCTCTTTAAGCATTGCAAGGTGGAGCAGAGCTTCAAACCAGAAGGTTAAAATATTTGTGATAAAAATAATCAATTTGTGGTCATGCAAATGTGGCAACATAAACCCAGGCGTGCAACACCTTACACAGAGACGCTGCAACCAAGGGGTGGTGGTGCTTCCAGACGAACAGACGTGATGAGAAGTCTAGAATTCTGGTCTTTTGGAGGAAACGTGTTCTGAATGGCCCTAAAAATGCATGCAGTTGGTTACGATCCCACACTTCCTCTTAATACTCCCACACGGCATCAAAATTCCACTGGCCTTTCTAGAAGTACGTATCCTTTATTTCAGTTTTTCAGAGGGTAGCTCGTGACCCATCATTGGGTTTGTGAAATCAATTTAATGGTTGTGACCAGTATTCTTTTTTCTTAATGGAATAAAATTTTTTTCCAAAAAAGCATCACATGGAATCACGTATTTCATGAAACTTTGGTTTCCATTTTATATCTGCATACGTGTATGTGTTGTGATGTAAAATGTACTTCTTACTGTAAATCAGTGTTTGAGGCATTTGAGGCACACTGTTCTATTCCGTGGGCACTTCATGGAATGTTGTGCTACACCCTGCCTTCTAAGTCTCCCCGAAGCGCTGGAAATTCCCAAAGCCAGAGAGATGGAAAACTTGGAATAACCCCAGAAGAGTTAGCCTTATTTCTGCACTGCAGCAGTATCATCAAAAATGAATAACTGAAGTGGGGAGGGTATAGCTCAGTGGCAGAGCACACGCTTAGCATGAATGAGGTCCTGAGTTCAATCCCCAGTACCTCCATTAAAAAAAATAAAGTTAAAAATACTATTAAAAAGTGAGTAACTGAAAAGCTGGGTGGAATTGTATTTTCCTACTTGCTCAATTAGTACTCAGTGAGCATCTCTCGTTGGCAGATACTATGCAGGCAACTTCTGTACATGTTATATCATTTAATCACAACAGGTATTTAAAGCTAGGTACTACCAGCCCCATTTTAGGGAGGAGGAAACTGATCCTCAGAGAGATTAGGCAGTCACTTAAGCACGCAGCTCTAAGCGGCAGAGCCAGCAGTAGGTTCCCCTCCCTTTTAGACACCAATGCAGCACAACTCGGTTAGTCCACCAGGAAGTTTAATTGGGTCACGGCTTTCTCTTTGATTAAATGAATTTGCTCTCCTCGATTTTTGTCTGCTTCGAACACAGTAACTCTTGCCTTTATCTGTTTTACACATTCAGTTCCAAAATTAGATTTAACTTCAGGAAAGAATTCAGAAAAAAAAAACAAAAAACCTCCCCAAACTGCACAGTGCTCTGTTAAGCAATGAATTTAAGCCTTTAGGTGTTTGCTTAAGTTTGCTAAGAATGAACTTAAATGTGTACATATCTAGATGCATGTGACCAGCAGATTACAAATGATCTAGACTCTTGTAGGACCCTCCCGGACCCTCCAGTCTGACAGACTCAGCAAGTTCTCCTAATTACAATCCAAATGCAAATCCACATCAATTCTACTGAAGATTTCCTGGAGCTATGAAGGTGAACTTGTCTCCTGCAGGCGAAACTTATTCTAAATCTTATTTAAATGTCTTCTATTTCCCTGCTGCCCTCACTCACTTCTCTCCCAATACCAAGCTCCTTTCCCTGTGGCTGGCTGCCCTCCAGCACCCTCGCTCCCAAACCCACGCTTCTGTCAGTTTCTTCAACCACGTGGAAGGCCCCTTCTACCACCTTCCCCCCACCCCACCCCACCCAGCAGCTGCTCAGCAGGCACCCCTCACTCAGCAACACAGAGCCTTACACACACAGAGGCCACCGAATGGTCTCTGAGCATGGAGGGGTGGTGGTGGTGGAGGGGCCCAGGCTTCCCTTCTAAGCCCTCTTTTCTGGATGGGAATGGGTGCAGCCCTGAGTCTGGTCCAGATCTGTTTTTTCTTTCATAGCCTTGGTTCCCCATCATTTCCTGGCTCATGGAGTGCCCTCTAGTCTTGGCAGCTGGTCCACTAACCAGAGTTCTAAGAGTCTCTGTCCGCCATTGCTCAAGGACGCTCCCAAAGTTCAGAGTCATCCACCTCGACGACAGCGCAGGGCTTAGTGCTGCCGTCCCAGTGCTGTTGTTCTTACCCTGTCCCTTGTTCCTGGACCAAGGGGTCCAGACCCAGCAAGGCCGTCCCCTGGGCCCCTGTGAACTCGAACACAACCTGTAAAGGCAGTGAAGGAAGCTACATCTGGGTGGGGGGGTGAGGGGTGCTTTAGAGAACCGTCGGCTTGAAGCAGTAAGAGGAGCATCTTCTCGGCTGAGTAGCCCTTGAAGACTCCCATGTGATTCAAAAGTCCTTTTCTTTCTTATTATTTCCTTTCTTGCTTTCAAGCATCTTGTCTGGCAGCAGCAGCTGGAGCTAAAAGCTATTTCCCTTAACAAAGTGCAGATGTCTCAAGGCCTTCACTGTTAACTCTTCGGTGCCTACTGACATGTGAGAGAAGCAGGAAGAGGTGAAGAGGAAGGTGCACCGGGTGTGATGGCTTAGACTCTGTTGGACGCATCAGTGTGACCAATGGCAGTATCCCTGATTTTCTCTTGTTATCCTAAGAATGTCATGTTTTTCAGAGTTACTATTTCTTTCTCTGCAAGGATCCCTGGATCCTTATCCCTGATAAGATTCAGTTTGAGGTAAGCCCGCATTCACGTGGTACTTTGGCGCCAGACTTAAAAAGGCAATGAAGGGTGACATTATTTTTAAGCAGTAGGATAAGAGCCGTTAGCACTGACTGGGAATGGACATTCTGCCACTTTAAAGAACATAACATTTTTAATGCCTGTGAAAGATCAGACTGTCTCACCCCCAGCTACTAACCTATGAAGACAGTGCTGACTTGACCCTGTGGGCTGGAGAAGCAGAGCTGTCCTGCCAGGCTTCTGGCTCCTATGACAAACCTTCCACAGCCAAGGGCCTGGGTTGTCAACTCATCCCTGGACCTTGTGTGTCCAAGTGAGTCCAACTTCCACACCCTCCACCTCTACCACTAGGCTGAGCCAGCCTGCCAAGCTGAGATCCTGCTTGGATCCCACCTTGATCCTGAAAGTTTGCATGAAGAGCTCTGCTGTCACTCTCTCTAACACAGGAGCCCACCCTGACCCCTGCCTGTCTCTTGGTTCCTTTGTTAGAGGCTCGATCTTCAGCCACAGTCACTGCCACTGGGGGGCCCCACTCACTACCCCTGGATGGAAGCTTCCAAATCTAAGACGGGGGCACCAGACGCTCAGCTCCAGTATCCCGATGAGGGACTCTGTAGACCCGTCTGCAGCCAGGCCAACTCCTCCAGGCCCATCTCCCCCTCACGGGTAGGTGCTGCCTGCTCCAGTTCAGCTCTGCTCCCCAGTGTGGCCCCGACTCCAGTCAAAAAGGAGGGAGCCGCAGACAGGGCCTAACAAGAAGCACTGTGGATCCAAGTCTCCAGGCCCCCTTCAGAGACTTCATTAAGCATTCATAACAGGAAGGAAAACCCAGAATGTTTACATTGTTTAATTTTCATCAGTCTTAATCCCTCTGGATGGCATTTGCTGTCTTGATTGGATTTATGACCTTTCTCTAGTTAACTTTTTCAACCTGGACACTTATTATCAGTATGCACAGTATTTAAGCAGCTCCATTCAGATCCTCAGCCACGCAGGGAAAAAAAAATCACACCTTTGTTTTCCTATTCTTCATTCATAACTGCTTCTCTTTCTGACAGTCTGAGCCCAACTCGCGATAGTATACCCTACACTTAAGAGGTAAGATTGCATTATGTAATTGCTCAATGATTTGCAAAGTTCCCCTTGTTTTAAAAACCCTCTTTCCTTATTTTTAAGCATTTCAACGATCAATTCACCACATTTCACATTCTGAACTTTATTTAAAATGGGGGGAAATATGTAATCCTACCACTACAGATGACAGACTTTAAACATACAATTGAGCTTTTTAGCTTGTAAATAAAAATAAAGTAAATAAGCATAAGATTAAAGATCACATTAGAGTAGCCAAAATACTGTTATTAAAAGAGTACAGATTTTCATTCCCATTCTACACAAATGAAATGCTGCACATGGTAGGAGACACTGATGGCAAAGGACAGTCGTGTGACCCATCTTTACTCCTGAGGAACTGTGCCTTTATCAACCCAACAAAGCCATCAGACGACGGGGAGCTGTCCATGGTCCTACAAATCCACGCAGGGCTTGATTTTCCCTTTGGAAAAACAGGACATAAATGCTAAAGGAAAGCAGTTTCCCCCCTCACTTTATACGGTAATTGCATGTCATCAAGAGCCAAGTCTCTTTTGGCCGCAACTGTCTCAACACACAAGCTCATGAACCAAACATCAACAATTTGTTTCACTAGGAAAACTTTACTGAATGTCTACAATGTGCCATTTCGTAGGTATTGGACACACCCAAGTGAACAAGAGAGATGAGCTGATCTCATGACAGCTCTGAGAATGGTTCTCTTCACTTCAAGGGAACACTGGGGTGGGTGTTTGCCTGTGACCCAGATATTTTTGTTTCAAAAAACCTGCTTATCTGCTTCAAGAAATCCTACCTCATAGTGCTTACAAAACAAAGGGTATTTATATACTTACATATTCATAAAGGTCAGAGGTAACATCATATTCAGGAGAGGCTGGATCCAGCAACTCAACCATATGACTGAGGGTCTGGATTCTTTTTACTTCTTTATTCTGCAAACCCCAGGGTTGGTTTCACCCTAACTCTGGCTCCTCTAGAGGTCCAAAGTGGGAAAAGCTGCTCCTGCGGTATATGCTTCTTTGTTTACATCCAATAGGAAAGACAGAGAGAGCATCTTTGTCCAAGCATTCACACCGAATGTTCTGTAATACTCTCTGACTGAATCAGCTTATGCAGTGCTAATCTCCATGGCTGGACTGACTGGCTTAGCTTGGACTAGATCATAGTTCCATTACTGGAGCCAAGGATGGAGCCTGACTCCCTAGAATCCCAAATCAGAAGTCAGGGCCATCAGAAATGGGCAACTAACAAACATTCCTGCTGTCTGTGAGGTACTTGCAGAACCAGGCAGGATCCTTGTCAGCTCTCCCTCTGCTTTGTGTTCTTGGGGCATGAGAACTAAAGCCACCGACCCCAACCCAGCTAGCTGTCTACAGAATGCACTCTACCTTAGCTTGATATTACTGTTCCATTGTCTTCAGTAATATAACTGTACTGTTCCCAGAGACTCTTGCCAAGATAGATAAAAGTTGCAGATAACATTATTGCTCATTATGGGTACTTCCCAAAAGACCACCAGCTTTTCCTTAGAGAGCACCCCAAATAGTTTACATCCCAAAACTCTTTGAATCTCAGCCTTGAAATCCTTACCTTGTTGTGTTCACCTAAACTATTATATCAAGATCTTCACCTGATCCTAACCAAGCCTCCCATCCCCTGTTTTGTCCCCCTAGCCACACTGAAAGACCCTCCTTAAATCATCCTTCAAAATATCAATAAATCAGACTCTGGCCTTCCCCTTCCATCACCAGGTAAGAAGTCACCTCCACTCTGTCTTATCAACAGGCTGTTCTGCTGATATCTGGGAGACAGCATTCAACAGACACACCTCCTGAAAGACTCGTTTCCAGGCGTAGTGGCCTTCCAGATGTCCCCCATACTCTGCCAGGATGATCCACCCTTGCCCTGGGCCCCTTAACCCGGGAAGTACTCTCTTGCCCACAGAGGATCACCAGACACTGTGGTTCTTTCAGAGGCTGACATAAACAATTCTAGTTCATTTCATTGATGGAAGAAGAATTGGCTCATCAGCCCATAGTATTAGCAATCACCTCTGAATGCCGCTCCTGGAGATGGCACTGCTGAAGGCTCAAGCCCACTGTTAACCACCTTATCTAATAACTGTTCAAGTGTGCCTCGGAATGTTCCCCAGCAGGGCCTGCTGGGGCAAGGTCATCTGTGAATGTGAGGAGAGTCAAGATGCAGTTGACTTTCTGTTCAGACAGAAACATTATTTTCCAACACACGGTTATTACCTTTTATACCTCTAATGTTTACCTTAACGCCCCATGGTTTGTACGATTACTATGTCTATAAACTTTTGGAAGAGTCACTGGTTTTGCATCCCAGCTGAAGATGAGAAAGTGCTTAGCATCTTTTTTTTTTAAACCAGATAATTCTATACAAGAAAGAAGACCTGCCTGGGAAATACTAAATACCCTTGGCTTTGTATGCTGACTATTCCCTCTATAAACTGGAAACACAACGCCCCATTAACACTAACCATGCCCACCAGTCCAAACTGCATTCTGGCCACGTATATCAATGGGCACAGATTCTAACAGGTTTGGTGCGTGTTTTTCAGCTCCCAAACATGTAGCACATTTTTATATTCTTGGCAATCAGTTTTGCTTCAGTGGCTCTGCAGGTGTTTATGGATATTGGCACACTAAATCCCAATAAAAATAGTTTATTTTTTGAAAAAAATCTCAATTATACATCCTTTATTTTATCCCCCAAATGCTTTCCCATTATTTTTCTCTTTTTTATCTTCACAGGTAGGTGGAGCGAATCATTGCCTGATGTAAAACTGCTGCTAAAATGTTTCCCTGGTGAGAAAAGTCAACTTGTGGCCTAATGTCCTTGTCACCTCCTGATCAGTCCTTGTTCAGGGCGCAGCGGTCTGTCATTCACCAGAGGGATGTCTGTGGTTTCTGCTTCCTCTGTCTCTTATGAATGAAGTACTCTACAACCTGGCTGTGCATATCAGCATGAGGGGACCCTCATGATTTACTAAGGCGCCTAAGTTATTCTTCTGAATATTTCTCAACTGCACTTAAAATGCAAACCAACCATCATCAGAGGGCAGCTCATGGGAACCACGGTAAGAAACGAATGGCCCCTTTTCATGTCTTCTCCTAAATGGAGAGAGGTATCAAAGCCTGGAGCTTAAAAAGGACCATCTCCATTTGAAGAGCCCACTGTAAATTCAGTCTCAATACCTTTTACATCTTCCTCCAGACTGACTTCTACTTCAGACTTCCTTGAGTGGGAAATTGTGGAACTTCAGAACTAAAGGAACCCAACTGCTTTCATTATATGTCTCATTCATTCATTCTCTCATTCACTGCTCAAATATTAATTCAATACCTATGTGACAGGGATAGCATTTCCATTCTTTGAATTGTGCTGTTCCATGCAAAGGAGTCAGTGCTATACGTTCCTGCAAATTGAGGCAAATAATAGGAGGTCAGTGATCAGAGAGTCCCTCAATCCAATGTTCACAGCAGCACTATTTACAACCAAGAGATGGAAGCAATCTAAATGTCCACTGACAGATGCTTAAATAAAGAAGTTGTGGTATATATATATAATGGAATATTACTCAGCCATGAAAAGAATGAAATAATGCCATTAACAGCAACATGGATGAACCTAGAGATTATCGTACTGAGAGAAGTAAGTCAGATTGAGAAAGACAAATACCACATGATATGACTTATATGTTGTGAAGAACAGTTGTCCTGGAGTGTTAAAGCCTCCAAATCCCTCACTTCAAAATCCACTGGGAAGCAGCTGGGTTCACTTGTGTCCATTTCGCTGTCCTGCCAGGACCCTTCTTGAGAAGTCTATTGTCAACTCTCCTGCTGGAGTGGAATTGGGTCACCTTTCCATGACCCTTGACCTCCTGTAAACTGGACTGAGGTGGACACTTAACCCAACGTGGGCAATCAGATGCTCTCTCCTGGAAATGTGTGGACCTCAAAGGTTCCAGGTGGGCTCTGCTGGGCACTTGATGGATAATATCGAGAGCTGGTTTAAAGGGCCTGCTAACGTGGCTCCCAGTCAAATCTGGGGAATGACATTTGCTCTAGTTCTATAGCTCTAAGTTATACCCTTAAAGAGACAGAGGGTGCTTGATGAGGCTTCTGTTCACGTCAGGGTGTAATGTGCCCCACCAGCCCCTGGTTATGCACACATAAAAGGCTGAGTTTGGAGAGAGGAAGACTTACCCACACCTGAGCACCCCTTGAGTAGCACTTTGAGGTTCAGAATCTTGCACCTCTATCAATCAGGGAAATGGTGCTGAGCTTCACTGTGTATTCTGATCTGATTCTACCTCTTTTAGAAAAGTAGAAATTGATTTAACTGAGTGGTGTCTGTGTTCTGGTCTTCCCATCAAACCAACTTTACTACTCGTTAATCCAGAGGTGACACAGCACTGCACACGGATGCGATGAAAACCTGGAACTATTTCTACTACTCTCCCCCGAGCTCATGAGGGGTCAGCTCCACATGCAAGAGGGTGGAAGGGTGCTGGGATACCGCCAGGCCAACACCATCCTCTCTTGGATATGCAGAGGAGGGGGCTATAGGGGGAGCCTCGAGAGCTCTGTCATCTCCCGAGGCCCAGGGCAGGGAGGCTCCTGTCCCCAGGCCCCAGGCAGCCTGCTCTGAGGGAGTTCACACAGCTTCCCAAGCCTCTGGCATCACCGAGAGAAAAGGGAGGGGGAGCTGGCTGACCTTTGCGTGTACAGTGAAGCCATGCAGAATCCCTGGGAGAGAAACGGATTTTTGAACTCATTGGCTTTGAAGACTCCATCTGCCACCTGCCCTGGCAAGGTCAGGGTGTACTGGATGCTAGCCCAAGCAGGCTGCCAGGTCTCCGCAGGGCTCACGGTTCAGCCCTAACCTGGCCCTCAGCCCCTAGAAGCGAGGAGCTTCTGCCAAGCCAGCCTCCCTTTGTACGAAATCCTAACCAGCCTGTATCCTCTCTCCCTCTCTTTCTCTCTTTCATTCATTCCTACACACACACACACACACACACACACACACACACACACACATACACCCAGAGATCTGGGATTTCATTGCTGTTTTTGTTTTAAAGCAAAAATTTTCAAAGGTTCTCAGTATAGCAGCCGCTTATCTTGAAGGCCAAGGAAGAAAGGAGAAAGAACAGAACTTCAATATGTGTCTCTACATCCGGCAAAGTCAAAAATGACCCCCTCTTCCAGCCTGAGGTGATGGCTCACCAGCATGTGGGGGCTGGGGGTGTCCTTCCTTTTCCCTCTGTGACAGACATTATGGACGATTTTCTTTGTGTGACAGTCCCATGAGGACCCACAGTGATCTCTCAGAATGCAGGACAGACGTAATTACAATCACAGCTGGGAATTTTACTGAGCACTTACTGCGTGCCGGCCACGGTGCTTCACACAGGTTGGATTATTTAGTCCTCACAACCACCCTTGTGGGATAGACCCTATGACGTCCACGTTAGAGGGGAGAGAACTGAGATTTGGAAAGCGGAAAAAAAAACTGAGTGGCAGCACATGGATTTGAATCTAGGTCCGTCCAAGCCCAAAGTGAGCATGTCCAACTGCTCGGCCTCTGGCCTCCTGCATCCTGACCCTGTTCTTCATCTCATCTGGTACCATTGCTCCAGTTGTGCTCATTACACGCTTATCCTTCAAAGGGAAAGGATCGCTTCCCATCTCAGGCTGGATCTCAGGTCCCGGGCGTGGACTTCAAAGAGACAGGACGCAACAAGGCAGGCACAGCTTCCTGTGGTCTGCCCTTCACGTCAGGGCCAATTCACTGCCTTAGTTCTGATGCAACAGTTGAGAAAAGACTGGTATCTGCCAAAGTGATTCTAGCTGCTGTAACCAACGACTCCCAAGTTTCGGTGGTTTAACCCTAAAAACATTTATTTCTCACTTATTTAACTGTCAAAAGCAGATCTGAATAAGCCAAGCGCTCAGGGCTTAAGGAATGTCCCCCAGGCGGCCAGTCACACAGCACTTTTTCTGGGCAGTGAAGGGAGCCTCCGAGGCCCGCTTTCTACAGGTTCCCTCACGGAAGGTGCACACGCCGCCGCCTGGGGCCCAGCCTCCAGCGTGCCACCCACGGCCACTCCCCGGCAAGGGCACCGAGACAGAAGCACCGGTGCAGCCCCACGCCACACCCCGGTCTCCACTCCTTTCCCGTTTCCCGAGTCCCGAGAAGCAAGAGGCCTGACACGCTTTGACACTCCAGATTGTTATAAATAAGGATGAAAGTCAGCAGCGACCTGTAAGGGGGCAAAAAGTCGATTACATGCGCTTGAACTGCCACCACTGGTGACGGGCTCTGGCAATTTAACAAGCCCGCAGGTGGACTCCTTTGAGAATTCCACCAGGTGCTGAAGAAGTGAAGCACGCGGCAGGCAGCATCAGCCCCCCAGCTGCTTCTCAAGTGGCTCCTAGTTTCTATGGGTCTCCCTTAGAGATTAATTTTGAGCCCAGGAAAGAAAGTATCTTAGAATTTTGAGCCCAGGAAAGAAAGTGTCTTAGCTTCTTTGGCCCAAGGTCAGAGGTGTCCTCAGCGACCTGCAAATTTGGGGCGGGGGGGCTAGGCTCCCCTTGAAGATACCTTCTGGAGGCCCCAAAGCTTAGAACCAGTCCATGAACCCTGTCCTGCTTTTCTCCCTTTAGCATCATCTCCAACAAAGAAAGGCTGTCCCTTCATCCCCTGGGCCCTCTCTTGCCTCCGCAAGCTGCCTGGCACGTGTGCGTCAACCAGACTCACCCGACTGTCCACGGCAGCGGAGTGCACAGCCGGTGAGGCTCTGGTCTTGGCCTCTCAGGATGGCTTTGCAGGACAGAGCTGCCTGCACTGGGGGAGTCAGAGGAAGTTCTCTGCCTGGAACCCACGCTTCCTGGTGTCCCTGTTCCCAGGGGCTCAGTTCTCTTCCCAAGAGCGGGAGGGACTAATGCTTCACAGACAAGCAAGACATCTAAGCAGGGCAAACCCTTCCTCCCTCTGTGCTCCAGCGGCACCTGATGTGGATGATGATACGCACAAGTGTGCACTTTGGTGATTGGCTCACATGCCATCCTCTCTCTCTCTCTCATGGTCTATAAGATCTTCAAGGGAAGGAAAAATCTCTGCCATCTGTATTTTCTGTATCTCACACGGCATCTGACCCACAGAAATGTCACTTAGTGAATACAATTTATTTTTGAGAGTGAGTTAGTAAATAAGAGAGTGAGTCACTGAGGAAGGGTGAATGGAGGAAGAATAAATGAGAAGGAAATAGGGGGGGAATGAGTTAATGAATGAAGGTGGGAGGCAGAACCATGGCCCACTGCCTCCAGGTATCCACTGTCCTCTTCTACCTTGCAAACAGAAGCCTGTTTTTTCAGTTTTTCATGCTGCCACCCCATCAAAAAAAAAATTCTCACCCATCCTTGCATTTAGACATGTCCACATGACTAAGTTCTGTGACTAAATTAAATGTAAGTAGCTATGTTGCATAAGACATCAAGGAAAAGCCCTTAAAAAGGAATGTGTGTGCTTCTGGCTCTTGTCTCTTTCTACCTTTCTGAGGCCTGGAAGATATGTGATGGTTGGAGCTTAGCAGCCATGTTGTTCAATGAGGTGATCTCAAAAACAAAAACAAGAACAAAAACAAAAACAACAGCACTGGAAGCAGAAAGATAGAAGTCTACACCTCTGTTGATCACAGAGCCACTGAAACAGCCTTGATGACCTTCCTCTGGACCTTTTTTTATGTAACAGAGAAACAAATTTCCATTTCACTTATCGTTCTGTGGTTTGTTGTTTTGGGGGTTTTAATCATATATAATTGAATCTGATAATAACCAGTTTGCCCAGAATCACACATACTAGAGTCAGTCTCAGAATCCAGGCCTTCTCTCTCCCAGTCTCGAGTTCTTTCTGATGGCAGATGTAAGTCACTCTATGACGGCCTGAAGTGCACACTCCTCCAGATCTTGCAGATGCCCTCCAAACGTCAATCCAAAGCCACAACGTGAAATAAGAGAATCCTGAACTTTTTAAAAAACAATCAAAGCGAGGGATGATTCCCAATCAATATTCAAAACCCACCAGACTGGCGGGGAGCACAGACTCCATGTCAGACAAATGCAATCCCCAACAAACAGCCTCAGGAAATACAACCAGGGAAAGCCACTGATACCGCAGGCCCTGGGACACTCCCATTCTTGGTGGCGTCTGCATTTCAACAGTAAAGCACTTATCCTTCTGCAAAGGGGAGCACGAGAGTAGGTCTTACCTCCACCAGGGAGTGCCAGTGCGCGATGGGCTTGCGCGGGTACGACAGCATTTCACTCCAGTGGTCTCTGCCCAGCCTCTCAGCTTCGTTGCCTACTTGACACACGCCGATGATCTCATTGTGACCTACACTGTGAAAATGGTCCACAATAGTTTTTATCCTAAAATTTTGTAATGTAAGGGTAACAACTTCTCAATTGAATGGATAGAGGAATTAGGGAAGGGGCGGTCCTTTTCATTCCCTAATTCAAATCTACAGGTCAAGTTTAACAGCCATGAGGACTTGGGGGCACAGAGAGGAAGACCAGAGTCTGGCCCTCACACACCTCAGCTGTCGTGCCCGACATGACTTAGCTGGTTCCCAAGCGCCCTGTGTTGGGAGAGCCCCCTGATGCACGCACATGACGCCTCCTCTGGTTCTGGAATGGGGTTGATCTCCAGGCCTCCAAATCCACGTAATGGAAAGGGGCCCATCTGAAAGGAGTTTGTTGTATTAATGGCTGCTCCCCTCCTGCAACAGGCAATCAAGTCCAGGTAAGGGAGAAGCTCTGAGTTTGGCAGCTGTAGCCTTGAACTTACAAGAGGGCAGAATGGAGGGGGCTCCTGGGTCTTCTTGGGATCTTTCTTTAGAGAACATGTCTTCTCACACTCTTCCCTGCTTCCTTCCTAGCCCAGCTTTGCTTCAGTGGCCCAGCTTGAGTTCCCTACTGTAGAACGATGCTTAGTCCCTTAAACACTTAGCTAGGATTTCTGAAACATCCCTGGATGGGTCCCTGCCTTGGACCGTCTCTGTTTTTCCTTCACAGTTTTTGGTCTGAAGCCTTTTGTATATAACCAGAATGACACGGCCTGCCCTTTAGCTCTTAAGGATCCAAACTCACAGGCTTCTTCTCTTTCTTTTTCCCTCTTGCAAAGATGAATGATTTTTCTATATGTGTATAGGGAGTCAAGGGTGGGGAAGTGGTGTGAAGGATATTTGATTCTCTACTCATTAAAATCAGTTACACGCAGACGCCCCATGAATTCGGCCATGGATTTTTCCAGGACAGATTCATGAGTTTACTGAGAATTAAACTGAAGCAGAGTTCACATAAACAGATTTGCTGATAACGGGAAACTTGGCAATAGCTTGAATGATGCCAGCCCAGCCTTCCACGGCTGGTGGGCAACGACCCCTCTCGTGGCCTGATGCTGTTGGTGTTGTGTGTCATCCAGAGGAGACAGGGTGAGGTCTACTGCCCACTGAGGGCTGTCACACCCATGGGCAGCTGAGCCCATACGTGCTCCCTGGGTTGAAAGAAGATTATGCTTTACCCAGGCATCTGCTGCAAAGAGTGTTCAGGGCACCGAGGCTGCTTTGTTGACATTTCAGGGGTCTGCAGGAAAATTTTTATCCACAAATAATATTGTAAGATATGAGAAGTCAGAATGATTTCTTTTTTATATATAACTGTGCCCAGACCACGTGGGAGGTTTCCAATTAAAAAGAGACTTTGCATTTCAGTCTAATGACTGGTAACATGTATAATTCACTGTTGCTACTTCCTTTGCATATTAAAATGACTGTTTTTCAAATCTGTCCTTTAAATACACAGTTGGCTACAATGCAGGCTATAAATATCTCTTCTGTGCTGTATTAATTAGAAAGTGGAGCATCTTATACATTTTAATGTACCCTGTCATCCATACTGATTCTAGCGTTTTCAAGAGAACATTTCTGTGTTTGCTTTCAGATTTAAGTGGATGGAAATGATCTTTATTAAACACATCGGGAGAAGAAAAAAAAGAACGAAGTTATGTATTTAGAAATGTTGATGGTCTGGTTAAAGTAATCATTCTGCTATTTTGAGTGGAATCTTTCCTCTCAAAACCAGGCAGGATTGCCTGCAAGAAGATTAAGATCTGTGGAGCCACAGTTCTTCAAGCTGAGATTCTAGGGGGTGTGCAGGGCCAGAGAGGGGAAGAAGTGGGGGAGGCAGGAGGATGGAGGAGGAGAAAGAAATAAGAAATGGGGAGCTGACAGGCACTTTGGTAACCTGTCTCTATAGCAGGGCCTGTAACCTGCTGACTCCTTGTCTCTGTGCTGCTCGCCCAGCTCCTCTCCTGTAGCTGCACTAGGACACCAGCTAAGAATCCGTGGCCACCCCCACCCCACCCTGCCAGCTGTGGGCACAGGGGACGTGCCGTGAGAGAGCTCCAGGCATCTCACCGGTCGTAGTCCATGACCGCTATGGACAAGTGGATTTGGTCAATGTTCTCGGGAGGGACGTCAAAGACTATGGCTTCATTGTAAACAGGATTCAGAGTGTTCCTCTTGGTGGACGTTTTCCTCTTCTTCAGTCGTCTGCCGTCACACATCAGAGAGACCTTCACGTAGGGATCTGCACAGACCGTGAGAAGCAGGGGGACCGTGAGGATAAAGGTGGAGTTACGCCGGCAGTGTCATCATTGTGGAGTTTCAAGGACCACAGTATGCAGAACCCCTTTACCTGCCTGTGGGCTGGAGTTTGAGGATTTTAATTAACACAACGCCTGGGCAGTGACTAGAGTTGGGATAATTAAGTCACTCATTCAGGAAAAAGCATAGGACGCTCTCTACTCCAAGTGCGTGGAATTTTAAAATAGTGTGAAAACATCACTAACTGAATTAGAAAACGTTCCAGCTAGAATTCCAGACCTGTCCGGCTGCCACAGGAAGGCAGATGCAGAGGCATTTCGAAAGCGTGGGGAGCTGGGCTGCAGACCCTTATTCTGAGCCGCCCTGAGGAATCTTTTCCTGAACACCAGGTCTTTGGGAAAGGGAGAAGCTAAATTCTTAGAGGACAGGGAGAATTTGGGTGTGCGGTGTGAGTGGATTTCCTTCAGTGCAGGGGCCTCGAGCCCCCGGATCTGCCTGCAGTCAGGCTGCAAAGGGGGAAGGAGTTCAGAGGTTGGGGAGAGAAAGGACACAGGCTTGCTGGTGATACCATGCTGAGACAGGTGACAGGTGACAAAGTGGGTCTCTGCTTCAGGTGGGACTTCCCTGGTTTCACATCACTATCCTCCCACTCAGGGGGAGTCCTTCTGTGTCACCTGCATAACCATGCTTAGCCCTGGGCCCCATACACTGTCCGGGGGGACTCAAAGGGCCAGAAGGGGCTGCATCTTTTTTTCTGCTCGAAAAAATCCTGGCATCCAGGAAGCAGAATATATTACATCTGACGTCTTCTGATTTCAGTGACCAAGAGCCAGTGGCCTGAGTGTTTTGTGACCACATTTGGGGAGCCCCTGCAGAGGTGGCTTGTGAACTCACATAAAAGGGGTTGAGTATCAGAGTATTTTTTGTTAGGGTTTAGAACTGAAGTGTACACACTTGATTCACTGGAAAAACCAAACTGCAAAGCTCATGGATGGACCTTTCTAAGGATTTGGACTGCCTTCAATCTTCTAAAAGCCTGAGATGATGATTGCTTATATCTGAGGAAAGACCCAATTGGATAAGCTACATCAGCAGGTGCAAATCACAGGTCCAGTTCACACTATGGTGAATGAGAAGACCTAAGATACTACGCTTATCCTCATTTTTACAGATGGAGAATCTGAAGCCCAGAAAGGTTAAGTGACATGCCCAAGGTCACACAGCTGTAAGGTCTAGGGCGAGGATTAAGCCCAGCAGTTTGGTTCACAAGTCTAGGCGCTTTATTTACTGGAGACTCCCTAAGGTGCTACATTAGAACCTAGGAGGAAATCTGAGTTCTAGACTCTCCCACCTGATGCTCCTGTTATGTCCATTGCCTTTAAATTCCTTGCTTTTATAATGGTGATGGTCAGCCTGCCAGCCGTTGGAAGATAGCAGAGGGAAAACATCAACTCTCCAAGATCCACGTTGTCCTGTTGAGAAAGCAAACCAAAGTGTCAGAAGGTGTCTTCAGCCTTGTGCAAGTAAGAAGCGGGGGCAGAGCAGCATTCTGAGGGGCCCCACTGCTCCTCCTGCTCACCTCCTGAATCCCTGGTGTCTCTCCCCTTCACGTCGTCAGCCACGTGGAGGAGAACAAACGTCCACACTTGGAGAGCCCCTCGAGCACCCCCATCCTAAGGAAGCACACGCGTCTTTCCATGGTGAAGCTGCAGAGGCCACCAGGTCTCTGCCACCCTCTATCCAGCCACCCACAGCCTCGCACAGCCTCACGCAGGTCTGGTAGCCCACCATGCAGCCCCCAGAGCAGAAGTCCCACAGTCTGAACTGTCCCCCATGGAGTCTCCCCTCACATCCCCATCACAGTCCACACAGAGCCCCCAGGACAGAGCTACACAAAAAGGTGCCCTGCGGTGCTGTCCCGTCCCACTGACAGCCCAGACAAGCTCTGCACCCAGCACCCCGCAGTGCCCCTCAGGAAACCCCCGCCCCCGTTTCCTACATGGTCTCTCCCATAGCTTTCTCCACAGGCCCCACAAAGTCGTCCAAAGAGTCATCACCCATAGCATCCTTCCCCACAGCCTCATACACTTCCTGACATGGTCCCCCCAAGTATGCTGCAATACCTCTGTACATTCCTGCAAATACTCATACACACACACACACACACACACACACCCACTCTTCCACCTGCCAGAGCGCTGCACATGACCAGGTCACCCACAGCCTGTGCCGACCAGCAAGCGGCTCCACTGGACCCTGTAAACACCTAGTCCCTACATGGTTCTAGAGAAGGACCCTGCAGAGACTTGAGAGGAGCAGCCCGGGCCCCACACATCCACAGCCCTGGGCACACACGGGCAACTCGCCCGGCCCCATGCAGTCTGCGGGCAGGGAGAGATGGGTGGGGACCCAGACCCTGCAGGTCCCCCAGTGGCTGAACCTAGGGCTCCCACTTTGCTGCAGCTCTTGCCTTCTCTTGGTGTGTCTCTAAGAAGCCCCATTTTCCTATGCTGAGGAAAACATCTCAAATAGGTCAGGAGACACCATTCTCTGTCTCCTTTTTAGCCGAGGGAAAGTATAACCAGAAAGGAAAAAAAAGCCAGTTCATTTAGTTTTAATTTCTGTGTTACCTGAGGTGATCGAGCTGGGTGTCTGTGTCTAATTAATACAGTTTCATACTGACCATGCTCTAGGGAGTCTGGTTTTTGCCCTCAACATCCACAGCCTCCCTTTCCCTTCTCGATTCTCCAAGGATGCTTCTATTTTTAGAAGCACAGATTCAGCTCTGGAAGGTCACCTCGCACCACCTCCCTCCTTGACCGTTTCTGCGGGAGGATGAGGCGAAGCGAATCTGTTTGGTCGCTAAGGTGGATGGATTGCTCTGTATCTTCGAGCATTGCCAGCTATGTGTAAATAAATGACCTCCTCTTGCAAGCAGGCCAGGCTCTCCTGGTCCCTGGAGCCCTGACATCCAGAGACCCAGGTGGCTGGGTCTTTCCCTCTGGGGTGGAGGTGAGGGGAGAGATGAGAATTCTACAGGAGTCGGGGTGTCATATGGGACAGGTGCTGGACTGCTTTGTGCTGCTAGGTTCCTGACCCCAGGGGGAGGGTCTGCTCTCACTGCAGCATCTGACCCAGCTTCCTGCCAGTGGCAGAGGAGAAAGAGAAGCAGCAACTGTCCCCACCAATTACCTTTTCCTTCTATACTCCCTGGCCTATTCCTCTACCCTTTGCACAAAGGCCCAGAGACCTGCTCTTCTCTTAGAGAGCTTTTCACCACACCTGACTCACATCCTGCACCCCAAATCCTAGTTTGACACAGTAACCCAAACCATGCCTATGAAGCTTTATCAGCAGCAGCAGCATCATCTTTTCAGCATGCAATTCCTCAGGGCGCACCCTGCACAAGCTCTGCAGGGCTCAAGATGTGATGATGCATCCACTCTGGTCCCTGCCCTCAAGGCCAACGCACATAGTTGAATGTAATGTGTTGGGTTCCTTTTGTGCTAAGTCCATTTTTTTTCCCAACATAAACCTCATTCATAAATATTTATATGACATAGCTGTTTGCTCATGAGTTAAAAGAAAGAAAAATCCCAAGCTTCAGACTTGGTTATGTGTTAAGAATGTGAACAAGGGCTCAAGTCCACATTTGTACTTTCAAAAAGCCCCGGCAAATTTAAGAAATAAGTTGCCAAAGAGAAAATGCTTGATTTCCAAGTGCTTTCAAAATAAATCATTTAAGATCAAATAAACTATGAGAGTAAAAACAGTGATAAAATTCAAATAAAAAAATTTTTAAAGTAAAATAGTAAAATATCCCCTTTTTTTTATCATCTATATCACTCTTTGCCCCAGAGTAACACTGTGAATAACCATGCACATTTTTCTTTTCATCCATCCATCCTTCCATTCACTTATTCTTCTAGTATTTATTTAATATTTGTTGTGGTTGTGGTTGTTGAGCAGTGTTCTTTTCTGTCGGGAACTGTTTTTGCAGCAGTGAACAGCAGATGTGGTCCCTTGAGAAGAGATGGGCTTGCTGGGCTCTGGGAGTGGAGGGCACCTAATGCTAACTCTGCTTTCTCTCCATCCACTGATGCTGACTTGCAGTTAAGAACCTATAAATCCTGATGTTTCTACACAGTCCCTTAAATCAGTGGTTCTCAACCAGGAGCAATTTTATTCCCCCGGGGGATATTTGGCATTATCCGGAGAAATCTTTGATTGCCACAACCAGGGAGGCAGGTGTGTTACTGACATCTAGTAGGTAGAGTCCAAGGATGCTGCTAAACATCATATAATGCACAGGCAGTCCCTCATGATAAAGAGTTCTCTGGTCCAGATTGTCAATAGTGTCTTACACAGAAGAGCTTATATTGCTGGTAAAAATTTCTCCAGAATGCTGATAAAAGATATGAAAGAGTGGCGGAGTATTTGGCTTCTTTTCCAGCTTGACAGAATTCAGATCTGCAGAAGTGCCACTGGTGGCTGAGTGCCCTGGGGGGTACTAGGGGAAGGAAAATGTCATACAAAACAATGCTTCATTTGCTCCTGCTTTGTGTGGCCAAGTTCAGTACTGTTGGCAAGATCTATTGGGAATTTATAGCAAGTGTTTGTGAAGTCTCCACTTGTCAGTCTGTAAACTCTTTCTGTGATAAGTTTGCCTGTAATGGTCTATGATAACTCTAGGTTTTGTCTAACCAGTGCACTTTTGCATTCCTCCTCTTGGGTTATTCTAGTGAGGTCTTTCCCAATTCCTTGAAGTTCTAGAAGGGCTGCTGTAGGAATTCAGACTGATGAAAATGTTCAGGTTCCTGCCGACTGCTGTCTGTTCAGGGGTGAGTATGTAACCCAAGCAGGGAGATTTAGAATCTTCCTTGGGACTGAAAAATCAATACTGAGAAAAAGAAATGTTCATTTTATTGGGGTTACTCACTGGGAAGATATGAAACTAGAATTGTTGTAAGGTTCTTGTCTTATATATACTGCAAGTAGTATAATATCACTTTCAGTTAGGCTGAGTATGTTAAAGATGTATACTATAAACCCCAGAGAAATGACTAAAACAATAAATAAGAATTTATAGTTAATGAGCCAACAAAGGAGATAAAATAAATAAATGCTTTAAAAATATTAAATTAAAAAAAAAGGCAGAAAAAAGGAAAGGGGGTTGAGACCAGAAGAGACAAATATGACAGAAACAGAAAACAAACAGTAAGATGGTAAATTTAAACTCAACTATTTCAATAATTACATTAAATTTAAATGATTCAGACTAGATAAAGAAGTTGCGGTATATTTATATAATGGAATACTACTCAGTCATGAAAAAGAATAATGTAATGCCATTTGCAGCAACATGGATGGACCTGGAGATTGTCATACTAAGTGAAATAAGCCAGAAAGAGAAAGAAAAATACCATATATCATTTGTATGTGGAATCTAGAAAGAAGACACAAATGAACTTATTTACAAAACAGAAACAGACTCAGATACATAAAGAACAAACTTATGGTTAACAAGAGGGAAAAGGGGTGGGAAGGGATAAATTGGGAGTTCAAGATTTGCAGATACTAACTAATATATATGCATCATATAAACAAGTTTCTACTGTATAGCACAGGGAACTAAGTATATTCAATATCTTGTAGTAACCTATAGTGAAAAAGAATATGAAAAGGAAAATATATATATATATATATATATATATATATATATATATATATATGACTGAAACAGTACGCTGTACACCAGAAATTGACACATTGTAAACAGACAATACTTCAATTTAAAAAGTACACCTGCACAAACTTGAAAAAAAAAGAAAGTATTCTGAAGTAAGTTGAAGTGAAAACACATTAACATTTGTTGATGCAGCTAAAGCAGTACACAAAGGGAGATTTTATTTTATTTTTTTTAAATATCTTGTTTATTATTGTATTATTTAATTATTTTATTTTGGCGGGGGAGGAGGTAATTAGGTTTATTTATTTTTGGAGGAGGTAGTAGGGATTGAACCCAGGACCTCACGCATGCTAAGCATGCGCTCTACCACTTGAGCTACATCCTCCCTCACAAAGGGAGATTTATATCACTAAAATGCTTATATTAAACAAGAAGAAAAATGTCAAATCACTGACCTCAGCTTCCACTTTAAGAAACCAAAAAAAACCCCCCAAAATCAAAAAACAAATTAAAAGCAAAATAAGTAGAAGAAAGGAAATATTAATGATTAGAATTAAAATGTAAAGATGTATATTTTAAACAATAGAGTAACCATTAAAATAACCAATAGGTACCTGTAATAAGTCATTATAGGAGATAAACTGGAACAATAAAAATACTCAATTCAGGGGGGAGGGTTTAGTTCAGTGATAGAGCACATGCTTAGCAAGCATAAGGTCTTGGGTTCAATCCCCAGCACCAGCACATTAGAAAAACAAACAAACCAACCTAATCACCTCCCACCTGCAAAAAAAAAAAAAAGTTTAAAAAAAATACTCAATTCAAAAAAAGGCAGAGGAAAAAGAAGAAAAAAAGAATAAAACTAGGAAAGACGGATTTAAACACTACCATATGGATGATTACGTTAAATGTATATACCTAATAACTTCAACTGAAAAAATATAAATTTTCTGATAGGATCACAAAGCAAGACCCAATTATATGCTGTCTACAGGAAATCCACTTAAAATACCATGACAAAAATAGGCTAAAATATTAATATCAAAGAAGATTTTAGACCAAGGAATATTACCAGGGAGGAAGGGGATATTTCATTGATAAAGGTTAAAATCATCAAGAAGACATAATCTTAAATGTATATGCTTCTAATAACAGAACTTTAAAATATATTAAACAAATCTGACAGAATTAAGAGGAGAAATACACAAACTCCCAAGTAGAGATAGAGATTCCAACACTATTCTATCAGTAATTCATTAACAAGCAAGCAGAAAGAAGTAAGACTATAAAAAACTTGGAACAGTATTATCAACCAACCTAACTGATACTTACTCTAACCATTAACACGCCATCCAACAACAGCAAAACGCACATTCTTTTCAAATTTTCACCATTCAGCAAGATAAACCATATTCTGGGTCATTTAAAAATTATCATTAAATTCAAGAGGAATGAAATCATGTAAGTATATTCTTAGACAGCAGCAAAATTAAACTAGAATTCAATCACAGATATCTGAAAAGTCTCCAATTATTTAATAATTAAACAATACCTTTCTAAATTACCTACAGGTCAAAGAAAAAAATCACAAGACATATTAAAAATTATTTTGAATTAAATGGCAGTGGTTGCATGACTATATACATGTGACAAAATTTCTACACTTAAAATTGGTTACCTTTATTGTATAGACATTAAAAATGGGATTAAAAATTTCTGAGAAGACAGAATATGCCTTAATGGTTTCCACCATTTAAAACATTATCCTATCCTATGCTATCCCATTCGTGTTCAAATGCATCTGAAAATAATGCCTATTCCCTATTTGTAGGGGACAGATTTCTGTGTTAAATCAAGCTTGTTAATTTTGTATCCAATATCCTTCCTTCTGGAATTTAAATAATTTAATTTATTGTAAAATAAATCTATTAATTTCTTTAAATTAATTATAAAATTAATTTAAAATATAGTTTTATTTCTATTCCATTGTTTCATAGCCAAATTATTAACAAACATTTAAACTATGGCCAAAATACTCTCATTTCTCTGCTCACTGCAGTTTCATAAAACCTGTATCATCTCCCACTTTTAGATACACTTCTCATTTTGCCTGAGTGTGTCCTTGAATATTTTTTTTCCAGTGAGGGTTCACAGGTAGTTAAAGTAATCTTTATTGTGTCTAATTCCTAAAGAAAGTTGACTGGGCACAGAATTTAGGTTAAAGTTATTTTCTCTGCGAATCTTTTACATCGTCACGGTATCTCCTAGTACTTCATGTTCCAGCTGGGGTGTCTGATGCCATTCTTTCGTAGATTTTTTTTCCCTCAAGGAGGTTTTAAGAGTGTCCCTTTGTACTTTTACTCTGTACTTGTACCTTCCGAAATTTCCCCAAAAGATATTTAGATACCTTATTTTCAGTGATTTTTCTTATTCCTCAGTGACTGATGCTAATTAGAATTTTTTCTCTTGCTTTAATCTCTTTTTCTCCAGTGATCTGTTGATCTGCTTGTTTATTTTGGACCTTCTGTTTCATAATGTTGGTTTTCCTCAGACTCTAGGACACCCCTAATTGTATTTATAACTGAAGAGTCAAAGCAAAAGCCTTTTTATTGCTTATCATTTTAGGAGGAGAGAGTGAGGCAATCTCATGTTTTCATCTGATGTATTTAACTGGAAATTCTGAGCAATTATTCTTTAATACCACTTGTATGTTATTAACATCACCAAAATTATTGAACTTTAGTTTTATAGACGGTTACACAGTTAGGCAGAGAGAATCATTATCAACATACTTTTGATACTCCAGTCTCCTCAATATTTTTTTTGAGGACCAGTGTGTATACCACCCTCAGGTCTGATGATTCACTAGAAGGACTCACAGGACCCAGAAAGGCTGTTAGACTCACAGTTATGGTTTATTACAATACAAGGACATATTTAAAACGGCAAAGAAAAAAATCACATAGGGTGGACTCCAGGAGAAACCAGGCATAAGTTTCCAGTTGTCTGTTTCCAATGGAGTCACACAGATAGCACTTAATTCTCCCAGCAGTGATGAGTGACAGCTTATGTGAAGTATAGCCAATCAGGGAAGCTTGCCTAAACCTTGATGCCCAAGGTCCTTACTGTGGGTGGTAAGGAGCACCCAACCCACATGACTAACCTTGGCTGCTCAATCTTTACCCCCCTCATCAGAGGAGGGTCAGCATAGCCCAGGGCCCTTGGTGACCTGTAACAAGTCTCCACCATAAATCACATCATCAATATAAAATATTTGGTGTGGCCCAAGTTCTGTTATACAAAGAAATCTGACCAGTCAGGATATTTTAAGGGCTTAGAGGTTACCTTTCAGGAATCAGTCAAGGACTAGTCCTTTCTTTAGAATGTGCAGGGTTCAGGCACCCCAAGCTTGCTGAGTCAACCCTTTACTACATACACACACAATGCCCTCATTTCAACTTGCCTTTTCACACATATTTTCCTGCTTGTGATCCATATGCCTGTGTACCCAGCCATCCCACATTCCCACCCAGAGATCAACAGTTGATGTCATGGAAGACATTTCTGGAAAGAGGTTAGTTAACAGCAGGGCCTGGCAGAGACGTTAGCTAGGATGAGAGGTGACCATAATGCAATTAAGCTAGAAATCTGTAATAAAAAGATAACTGGAATGTTTCTGTATGTTTGGAAACTAAGAAATACACTTCTAAATAAACCATGGGTTCAAGTAAAGTCACAGTGAAAATTAGAAATATGTTGAACTGGATGATGAAAATGAAAACATTTCAAAATATGGAGGACACTGTGATACTGTGATTTATTGTAAGAAACATACATATTTGGTCTCTGTCCCTGTTTCTGACACAGAGCTTCTGAAACCCTTGTAAATTCCCAAGAGATAAGAGCACCAGGAGCATCTTTCGTTCTAGTGAGGCAACTGTGGGTGGGCTCCTTCATGGCTTCTGGATGGGAACTGGTCACCAAAAAGACCAAGCCATGATTAGAAGCTTGGCATTTTCAGCCCCAGCCCCCATTCTCCAGAGAGGGGAGAGGGGCTGGAAATGAAGTTAATAACTGATCATGCCTACATGACAAAGTCCCCATAAAACATCAATAGCATTGGTTCTAAAGAATTTCCAGGTTGGTGAACACATCCATACACCGGGAGGATGAACACCCCGATTCCATGAGAACAGAAGCTCCTGCGCGCAGGACCCTTCCAGACCTCACCCTATGTATCTCTTCATCAGGCTGCTCATCTGCATTCCTTATCACATCACATTTAATAAGCTGGTGAAAGTAAGTGTCTCCCTGAGTTCTGTGAGCTGTTCTAGCAAATAATCAAATTCCAAGGGGAAGAGACTCTGATTTGCAGTCAAGTTGAACAGCAGTTGTGGGTAAACTGGGGACCTACTACTTGCAACAGCATCCTAAGGGGCTGGCAGTCTCATGAGTCTGAGCCCTTAACCTTTATCTCCACGGAGACAGTGTCAGGATTTAAATTGTAGGACACCAAGCTGGTCTTGCAGAATTGCTTGCTGTGGGAATAACCTCAACATGTTTGATGTCAGGTATGTCATAAATGTGACAGTAGTGTGAGAGTAAATGAGAAACACACAGGAAGGGAACTGTAGGTTTTCCCCACACGAATGCTTAAAAATCAGTTTAAGGGAAAAAATTTAGCTTTAAATGCATAACATAGATTAAAATAAGGCAGATTAACAGTGACCAAAGCATCTGTCTCAAGAACTTGGAAACAGAACAACAAATTAAACCTAAAGTAGAAGGAAGGAAATAATAAATTAAAGAGCAGAAATTAATGAAATAGAAAAGTAAATGTATTTCGAGAAAATCAACAAAGCCAAAAGTTAGCTTTGGGAAAGCTAATAAAAATTGCTAACCTTTGTCAAAACTGGGGCAGGGGAGAAAAGGCACAAATAACCACGTCATGGTTGAAGTGCGACACCACTAGGGATCTTTACTAAAAACATTAAAGGTAATAAAAGGATTTTATAAACAACTTTACACCCACAGATTTTAAAAATTAAGACAAAATGTACAAATTTTTCAAAACACAAAACTTATAAAATCTATATAAGAAGAATGAAAGACCCTGAGCTTCTATGGATCATTAAAGAAATTGAATCCATAATTAAACACCTCACCAGAGAAAGAAATAAAATTTCAGCCTCAGTTGGGTTCACTGGTGAATTCTGTTAAAATTTTATGTAGGAAATAAAGCTAATAGTATGAAAACACTTTCAGAGACTAGAAAGAGAGAGAATACTTCCCCATTTATTTTTTGAAGATAAATTTGGGGTACCGAAATCTTGAGGCAGTCATTACAAAGCAAGCTAAATTGCAGACCAATTTCACTCATGAGCTGAGATTTTTAAAAAAAAATTAAAATATTAGAAAACTGAATGCAGGAAAACATGAAAATGATAATACATTACTCACATATGTTTTATCTCATGTTTACAGGGTTAATTTAACGCATGAAATTTAAAACCATAACTGTCCATAGTAGCAACATAAGGAGGAAAAAATAATATAATTATCTAAATGAATGTAGAAAAATATGGTAAAATCAAGCATCTATTTACGATGAACGTTTTTAACAAACCAGATATGGAAGAGGAATTTGCTTATCTGATAAGGCATCTTAGAACAAGACTGCACCAATGGTGTACTTTCTAGTGAAATGGGAAAAGCTTCCCAATTAATGTCAGGAATAAGACACATTACTTCTGTTCTATACTGTACTTGAGGTCCTAGCTGGGGAAATAAGGTATGAAAAAGAAAGAAAATGTATAAAGTTTTGACATGAAGAATTCATTCTGTCATTTATTGTTAGATGATGCAATGTGTAAAGAAATCTAGAAAAGCCTACAGATAAAGTATTAGAATTAGTAAGTATGTTTATTGATAATTGATGGGTTGATGGATATGAGATAAGTAAACAAAAACAAATTTCATTTTTATATACAAGAAAAAACAAGTTAAAAAACAGGAAAAAACCACTCCAGATGGAGCGGGCGGCACCATGGCAGCTCCTGACTGTGCGGCCCGTGTGTCTGAGGGAGGAGGATGCTCCCAGCCGGCTGTCTGAGGCCATTTGAATATGTTCCCCCATGAAGTGAAAGAGACTCCCTGAAGTCTGAGTCCTAAGAGACATCTCTGGTGAAAGGCTTCTTAGACAGCGACCCAGGACACAGCCCTACCAGCTTAACTTTGCTTGGAGTGACCTACTCCCGGGACACCCATGTTGCTGCAGATGGCGTTATGTTGTCATTTTTGTGGCCGAGTGGTGCTCCACTGTGTGGATGTACTGCAACTTCTTTGTCCAGTCATCTGTCAGTGGACGTTTGGGCTGTTTCCATGTCTTGGCTATTGTGAATGGTGCTCCTGTGAACATTGGGGTGCAGGTGTCTTTTTGAATTGGGGTTCCTTCTGGATGTGTGCCCAGGGGTGGGACTGCTGGGTCATATGGTGAGTCTATTTTTGGTCTTTTGAGGAGTCTCCATGCTGTTTTCCATGCTGGCTGCACCAGGCTGCATTCCCACTGGCAGTGTGGGACGGTTCCCTTTTCTCCATAGCCTCTCCAGCGTTTGTCATTTGTAGACTTTCGGTTTGTGGCCATTCTGGCTGGTGTGAGGTGGTGCCTCGTTGTGGTTTTGATTTGCGTTTCTCTGATGGTTGGTGATGTTGAGCACTTTTTCATGTGCCTATTGGTCATTCGTACGTCTTCATTGGAGAATTGTTTGGGTCTTCTGCTCATTTGCGGATTGGGTTGTTTTTTTTTTATTAAGTCATATGAGCTGTTTATATATTTTGGAGATCAAGCCCTTGTTGGTTTCATCTTTTGCAAATATTTTCTCCCATTCCCTAGGTTGTCATTTTGTTTTGCTTATGGTTTCCTTTGCTGTGCAAAAGCTTGTGAGTTTAATTAGGTCCCACGTGTTTGTTTTTGCTTTTGTTTCTATTGCTTGGATAGACTGTCCTAGGAGAACACTGCTAAAATTTGTGGAGATGATGCTTTGCCTATGTTTTCTTCTAGGAGGTTTGCTGTGTCTTGTCTTATGTTGAGTCTTTGATCCATTTTGAGTATTTTTGTGTGGGGTGTAAGGTAGTGTTCTAGCTTCATTGATTTGCATGCAGCTGTCCAGTTTTCCCAACACCATTTGCTCAAGAGACTTGTCTTTATTCCATTGTGTGTTCTTGTCTCCTCTGTCGAAGATTGGTTGACTGGGAGTTTGTGGATTCATTTCTGGGCTCTGTTTTGTTCCATTGATCTATGTGTCTGTTTTTGTACCAGTACCATGCTGTTTTGATTGCTGTGGCTCTGTGGTATTGTCTGAAGTCTGGGGGGGTCATTCCTCCAGCCTCTTTCTTTTTCTTTAGTGGTGCTTTGGCAATTCTGGTTTTTTTGTGATTCCATATAAATTTTATTATGATTTATTCTAGTTCTGTGAAAAATGAAGGACTTTTATTTTTAACTTACCAAAGAGGTTGCAAAGTTTATCAGTTAAAATGTTTAACAAGTGTATTTGAAAACATGGAAATCGGTTTCCTGAGGTATGTTTAAATATATTCTGTCATGAAGAAAGTGCTTAATTTTATTAATTGATGGATTTTTGAATTTTAAAGCAAGATTTCAATGTGGCCAGCATGGAGATTTCTCCTGCCCCTTACCCACCCAATATATAATACAAGGAAGGATGTAAAAATTATTTACTAATCATTTTGATAAAAGCTAACTATTGGTAAACTTTTAAAAGTCTGTTAAACTTATTCTTCTTGAAGAAATTTCAAAACCTAAATATTCACCTACTTTCCTTTGAGGGTGGTCTGCAGTTAGTGGCTTGACTGCACAGAATAAAATAGCAAAAGTGAAATGTAACTTTCAGTGAAGAAATCTGGCACAGAGGTCCATGACCAAGTGATCAAGTTTAATGTCACCAGTGATGTCATGTGGGGACTCTGACTTGCTGTGAAGAGTAGGGTGCTTCACCACTGTGCTCTTCCTCCCAAAAGTTTATAAGCCCAATTCAGTCATAAAAATATAAGAAAGTTCAAAATTGAAGGACAGTTACAGAATACCTGACCAGTACTTCTCAAGACTGTGAAGTTCATGAAAAACACGGAAAGATAAAAAAGATAGTAAGTAAGGAGACATGACAATTACTGCAGTGCAGCATATGGATTGGATGCTGGAGTAGAAAAAGGATATTAATAGAAAAACAAGTGAAATCTGAATAATATCTGGAGGTCAAGAGTAGAATGTACAATCTGGGTTCTTAGTTCTGACAAACAGACCAAGAAGATGCAAGAAAATAACATTAAAGAAAATTAAAACTGGGTGAGTGGCATATCCTTCTGGTACTATCTTTGCAACTGTTCTATAAATCTAAAAATATTCTTAAATAAGATTAAAATCTTACTAAAAATAGTCTGTCAATAATTGAATGGTCAAGGAAACTGTTACATGCATACATTGCAATATTTAGTAGAGGTTGAAAAGAAGACATTCTCTATATATACTAATATGGAACAAGTTACATGATGTATTTATGTAATGAAAATAAAATTTAAAGAATGAAAAATAAAACAGGAAAAAACCTTCACTTAAAATAGCATCAGCTGGGGGAGGGTACAGCTCAGCGGTAGAGCAGGTGCTTAGCATGCACGAGGTCCTGGGTTCAGTCTACAGTTCTCCATTAAAAAAAAAGCATCAGAAAACATCAAAACCTTAGAATAAATTTATCCAAAATATCTACTATTTCATTACAGAAAAAAAAATAAAGGATTATTGAGTAAAGTTAAGAAAGGTCTAAATAAATGAAGAGACAGACCGTGTTCATAGATTGGAAGAACTCAATATCATACAGATATTTTCCAAACTGAGCTACAGGCTAAATGTAATTTCAAACAGCTTACAATTTGACAAACTGATTCTAAATTTAATTTGGACATGCAAAGTGCCAAGAACAGTCAAGATTCTCTTGAAGAACAAATTGGGAAATCTTACTCTACAGGATAGGAAAACTTATTAGAATGCTGCTGGACAACTGTAGCATTTGTGCAGGGCAAATAAACCCATGGACTGGTATAGAGAGCTCAGAAACCAACTCACGCATGTATGGACATTTGTCTTATGTATCTTATGTTCTCTTCATCAGCCTCTCCACCTACTCCCTGCTCTAGGTCCTACAACGCTGTCCTCTCCAAAAAGAAATAAAACCTGATGCATTTATTAAGAGACTTAAACGTGTGACAGAGTTTGCAACAAGTTAGTGACAGGTACTTGAACACACACACACACACCCACACAGGGAAAATGATACCAAGATCATTCATTCATTCGTTCTTCATTCAACAAACATTTATGGAATGCAATAAATTGCCAGGCACTCTTCTGGGTGCTGGGAATCCATCAGTGAATCAAACAGGCGACAGTCATTTGCCATCATGAGGCTTACAGTTCTTGTGTGTGATGCTAGACAATGAGCAAATTAATATACACACACACATACACATATACACACATAAGTATACATACAACACACATATAATACAGAGAAGGAAAAAGTAGAGAAGAGGGATTAAGTAGTCTTGAACTAGAAAATGCTTCATAGGAGAGTGCCTGTCGAGTGAGGACTTGGAGAAATGAGGTGAGAAAGCTAGGATTACAGCCAGCTGAGGGGATCCTACACAGACCCAGGAGCAAGTGCAGATACCCTGAAGTGGGAGTGGACCTGCTGAGTTTCTGAGGAAGGGAAAGAAAGGAGACAGTGAGAAAGGAAGACAGTAAAAACGAGGAGGTCAGAGAGGTTGTAAGGGACCTGATCATGTAGGTTATCAGAAGAATTCTGCTTATGCTCTGAGCGGGAATGGAAGTGAGTAGAAGGACTAAAGCAGACAAACAGCACAACATGACTTGTATTTTAACAGGATCACTCAGGCTGCTGTGTTGAGAATAGTCTGAGGGGACGAGGGCAGCAGCAGGGCCGTCAGTTAGGACATGACTGCAGTGAAGCTGCTGAGAGGTGATGTGGCTCGGTCCAGGGAAAGCAATGGAGGTGATGAGGCGTCATCACGTTCCGAGGATGAAACAACAGACTTTTCTAATAGATTACATGGTAAGAGAGTTGTCCAGGATGATTCCAGTATTTTTGGCCTGAGCTAATGAAAACGCGGAAATGCCCTTAACAACCCTTATCTGAAGGAGAGGGAGAAGGCACTGGGCTATGGGAGAGATCAAGAACTCGGTTTTGCACACGTTCTGTGTGAGACCCAAATGGGGACATGGTAGCAATTAGATATGAGTATGGAGATTAGGAGGAAGAGCCAGGCTAGAGATACAAGTGACCAACTCCTGGGGGCGAGGTAGTGCAAAGAGAATGTAATCGCAGCACGTGGTTCAGCTATAAACTAAGTTTACATAATAATGATATAGACATGATATAAACTATCTCCACAAATTTATGATATTACCATTTTGAGAAGATGGAGGAGGGAAGTGTATATGTGTTGGTGTGGTGTCCTTATGAGCTACATCCTCATCTTCCATAATAAAATTCAACAGAAATAAAAAACTAAAAACAAAGAAAATAGAGCATTTAAAAAATACGGAGTATATTTTGAAATAGACAGGTATAGTAGCTGTAAGGATTTGCTTCTAAAGAGTAGGAAATGAGGCTGGGGGTATAAACATGAAGAGGACTCGATATTTAAAAGCCCCAAAGCTTGGAAATATTGAGGCGTAGCACTAAATGCAGCTGAGTTCAAGTCTTAGCGCCTCGCCAGTAGGCAACCTTAGATAAGCTACATAGTTTCTCAGTTCTCTGTTCTCAGTTTCCTCATCTGGAAACTGGAATTAATATCTAAAGCACAGGGTTGTTAAAAATATTATATGAGAAAACCTGCATCTGGAGTAAATGCTGAATATGAGCTGACAATTATTAGATTGTCATTTATTTGATTACATGTTCCTTACTCTCGCTGTGTACTCTCCCAGGGGAAATCCCACTTACCCACCTCTCCCAGTGGCTGACACTTAGGAGTAGCTGATTCAATATTTCTTGGATTGATGCACAAATGAAGAGGAGGTGCAAGGGTTCTTGGATATCCGCTGCAGCCCCAGGAGCCTAGATGCCTGGAGATTTTGGGTCAAGCCACCATGCTATGGGACATCTGGTCACCACCCACCCTGATACTCCTCAGCACTACTGACTCACTGAGAAATCCTGTTCTTACAGAGTCTGTTTCAAAAACAAAAATGCTTTCAAGATACAGCAGGAAGAAATCATTATTTACCAAGGGGAGAGGAACTCCTTGTTGCAACATTATTCTCAAATATCATTATTCTCACTGTAACAGTCACACTGATGGCCCAAAGCTGGCCCACCTGCAACACGGAAGCTCTTAATGATTTGATCATTCAGTTTTTTCAGAAACTGTATGCCTAATACTTGCCCCAGACATGACAAAATTGGCAAAACACCCTCTTTTCAGTGACAGATCCTACCAATAATTAGCATGCACTGTTAAAATAACTGTTGGTTGCACTTTATTTATAGATATTAACATGATTAATTGCACAGGATGAAACTCTCTGAGCTGGTGCTGGGGTACAAGTGAACCCAGTAGCCCTCATACGGCACTGGGAGAGGATTTGCAAGGAGCCCACTCCTTTTCCTTTCCTGAATCACTCCCTCAAATGATTCTAGGTCTAATGCCATAGGACTGGCCCTAGAAAGTACTGACTCTGTTCAGCTGGCAATACATAGCAGAGTAACATCACGTATGTGCAAAGCACTTTATGGTTGGCCAAAATCATTCACATCTCTATCTCATCTGATCTTATCTGGTTCTCTGGTTTGAAATGCCTCTTATATATAGATGAAGCCAACATTTATATCTCCATCCAAGTGTCTCCCCTGCATTACAAACTCATACACCCAAATGCTTTCTTTAGACGTCGTGTTAACTGTCTAATAGGCGTCTCAATCTGAATATTTCAAAAATGGAGTTGATTTAGTTCCATCTCCTGCCCCCAATCCTCCTGCCCAAATCTTCTTCATCTCAATTTGGTAAAAACATCTTCCCAGAAGCTCCCCAAAACTGGCAGTCATCAGATTATATTCCTCCTCTTCTCTCACCCTCCCACATCTGCAAGTCATGTTATTTCTCCGTCCAAAAATAGCTAGAGTCTGTCCAACTTTCTCCTTCTTTAGGCTGCTACCCTATCCCAAGGTACCATCACCCCTCTCACATGACTACTGCAGAACTGCAAAGGCAAAAGGAGAAGTGAGTCCATGAGGCAGGACGGCAGCTACGATAGGCTCATATCATATGATGCTTATGGCTCACAGCTGCTCAAGTTGGAGGGAAGCCTCTGATGCCTGCTTATATATCCTCATGCTTACATGGCAACATGACTGAGCCTGGGATTCCCAGTCTGGACAGGTGCACAACTGAGTACTCAGAGGACTGGTTCCACCTGTGAGGGGACACTGCCGTTCCTGACCTTGCCACACAAGTGAGGCTTCCCGTCAGAGGCTTCTAAGAGTATGATCTCGTGGCTGGAGAGCTCCCACACATCTCCACCACACAGGAAGCTGGCGGTACCCTAGAGCCTCACTGGCAGATGGAATTGATGATGATAAGACAAAGATAAAGAATTTAATGATAATAAGAATGATAATTGCTCAATCTGAGCAACTCTTTGCCTTCTGGTAAAGAAGAAGTGGTTTTGGCTTGTCTTGAATGACCTGAGGATGGCTGGTTTTCCCCTGCTGTGATTTGAGTCTTTTATATTTCAAAACACTACCCAACACGCCCAGGGAAGGAGTGGTGCCTTTGGCAGACATGCAATTCTGGGACGTACTTAGCCAACCATGTCTCACTGAGGGCTTGGTCAGCGCTCAGCTTTTCTCAGCACTAGAGGGGAAAGGCGAAGCTTGGTGTCTGGCAAGTGCCCCACAGAAACTGACTGCCTAGGATGACCTTCATCACAGGCTGAGGTCAGGTCCCTAACAGGCAGAGAGGAAAACTATGGATCCAAAATCAAAGAGCTGAGCCTGGTGCTCATTTCAGGCATAGTATCAGGATTGATTATTTAAAAAGTGTGGTTCCAAAGGCCCTTAATGACATCGTTGAGTCTTCATGGGATCATTTAAAACGGGATATGAGACTAACAGCACTTCCTTTCTGGATTTGGGTTATTTGACTCATAGATCAGGGCACTCTTGTAGGCTCAGTAAATGTGGACCTTGGCACAGCATCTGGTAAGCTCTTTCCTGATCTCCTTGTAGATGATCTGGATAAATTTAGGCTAAATGACAGTAAAACATGGTGAGTTTATATCCAGTTGGACAACCATACCTAAAGGGTGCTGATTATGATTCAATAACTTGGGTATTATCCATTTCTGTCATTTTATCAATATCTTAGAAAAGACACAGAATTTGAGCATGACACAATAGATATCGAGATCCATAAAAATCCCAAAAGGTAGGTGAGATGGCCAAAGCCTAACCATGTGAGTTTGTCAAGACAAATTATTTGAATGCCTGAAAAGTCAATGGCACAACCTCTGAAGCAGATGCAACCCAGTCCATGTGAAAATAAAAGGCTTTCTGATTTAATCTTACTTTGAGTCAAAATGTGACATACCTACCAGAAACTAATTTGGCTTTAGGCTGTACCAATAGAGGTATAGTCTAGGGAGGTTATACACTAGCCACAACACACTCAAAACCTTAATTCTGTTCTGGGCATCTCCATTTTAGAGAGATGTAATCATCAGAAGTTGAGAAGAGCAACCACCGTAGGAGAGGGTCAGGATTACACAAAGAGCAATGAGGAGCCATTAAGCTTTAAGGAAAACACTGAAGAAAGACAAGACTCTTGTCAGCACATATTTGAAGTGGGGTCACGCAGAAGAGAGTCTAAGCTTGTTTTTAATCATTCTAAGGTTTAGAACCAAGAGCAACAAGGCGAAACCATGGGAAGATTTAGAATATTCTTCTCTATCACAATCCAAAACTCGTCTGTTTGTCTCTGAAGAGGGTAAATTCCCTGTCTGTCCAGCTGGTTTCTCTGCTTTAGAGAGGAATGGAATATCAGGAAGCGGTTGAAAAATGTAAAGCCTCTCCCAGCCCTGACACCCTACAGTTAGTTCCCTGATCTCAGACTTTAACTGCTGGGCAAGAGGAGACAATCAAGTTTTGGAGTACAACAACTGTGTCAGCAGAACTGTGATTAAGGAGCTAGGATTGGGTGGAGCGTATGCTTCTATCTGGGGAGAAGGTCTGGAGACTGGGAGGTCAGAAAGCAGTGGGGACTGCTGACTGATAAACAATGTTTAATGTTTAAACATCTTAGGAACACGTATACCTTAAAAGGAGATGTGGAAAAGAGGAGGTGAGCTCGTCTGGGTGCATCTAGCACAAAGATTTAGGGTACTGGAGCCTTTCTGAGACTTAATTTTTTCTCAACATGCTGCCCTAGTAGATTCTTCGAGATTCACACACATTTTTTTTTTTAATGTTCCTACTTTTCCCAGGAGCATGTCTAGTCAAAGACTGTCCTCGGTGAAAACAAAGACAGCAGATTTCAAAAGTTAAAGGGCTACAGAGAAGGCTTTCATATTTAATTGGAAGGTAAAACAATCTATTCTGAAAAGACATTTTATAGATCCATCAATTCTTAATAGAAAAAAAAAGTAATTGGAGATGAAAATTTGTTCTGCTTTAAAGAAAAAAGTACCATTTGGGAATATGAGAGCATCCTTAGAAGCTTGGGCATTCTAAGCAACCTTGTCATCCTGAACATTTTCATCCAAACTAAGAATTCACACAGTTTAGGGGAGATGGGAAGATGAGATTCTTTAGGAAAGATACCCTCTACAGAGAAAGAAGCAGGGCAGTCAGTGAATTAAACCAATGTGCTCAGTGGAATGGATAATCATAAAGAGAAACACATTATTTTTTTCTACCATGGATAGAGACCTGCTTCACAGATAACCACAGGACACTGCGTGTTTTTAACCTTCTATCGGAGACAAGCACTAGGCACCCCACCTCTCTTCTGTCTGCATGAACTGTTCCTCCATCGCTGTTACCATTCCTAGAGCTTGGTACATGGCACCAAGTCATTTCAGCTGACCTCCAAAACGCGTCTTGATTACAACTCTTCCTCCCTATTCCCTTTCCGGTGTTCTCTGAAAGATTACTTGACGGTAATTCTACCTCTTTCAATTCATCCTCCCTGTAAACACAGATCTGGTCATTTCATTTCCTTGCTTAAATCCTTCAAAAGATCCCAGATGCTCTTAGGTTCAAATGTGACCCTCTTAGCATATCCTATCAGCCAACTGTTCCAGCCATTGTCCTGTTATTTCTCCTACCTAACCTGCCCAGTTCTCCAGTCAGTCTGAACTGTTCTTCGCTCCCTGCACACACTCTACCTCTCGCTCCTTTGTGTGCTGTTTCTTCTTCCTGAACAACTCTGCTCACTTCTCTGCTGGCAAAATGTTTTTGGTTTGTTTGTTTTTGGAGGGGGGTGGTCTTAGAAGACTCAGCTTACAAATTATGCCTTTGGTGCAACCTTAATGTTTCTCCAGCCCTGTGTTCTCTGCACTGGCAGCCCTTTCTCCATATTTTCTAGTACCGCATGAAATAGGAGATATTTGTTTTAGACTGTTTTAGACTGTTTTAGGCTGTGAGATGCTAAAGGCAAGAGCTCTATTTTCTTTCTATTGGCACTTTTATTTGGGGCCTTGGCCATTCTACAGGAGAGAACCTTGGCTCAGAGAGGTTAAATAACCTTCCCAAGGTCACACAGCCAGTGCTGGAGCCATGTCCCAAGCCAGCAGCTTGACTACCGAGCCTACAGCGCCCCCAAGCGGGGAACCCTCACATAGCCCAAGAGAATCTTAGGAGATGGCGAAGGGGAAGGTGGCCACATTCTTCTTTCTTGTGTGGTGAAGACTTCAGGAAGGCTGGAGTTGCTGAACTGGAAGCTACAAGCCTCCAGATCCTTTCCCCTGCCACACAATCTTTCCATCCTCAGGGCTGACCTTCTCACACCTTTTGTCACCTGGAACTTTTGCCTTTGCAGCTAGAGGGGAAAGAAAAAAAGACAGCTACCTTGGCTGAATCCTATCTGAGAACTAGGGCAAATGGGGCTTTAGCAAAAGAGGATCTGCCTTTTTTCCACACACAAGCATTAGACCGTTTCCCTCCATGGCCACTAAAAGTCTCTAATACTCTTTAGGGAAATAAGTGATTTTACTGCAATGAAGGGTAGTGTAGGTGTAATCAGAGGGCAGCTCAGATGCTCTTCCAATAAAGACAGTAGTAAGTCTCCTCCTCTTTCTCTCAAAAATTAAACGAACTAAAAATACACGTAGAGCATTTAGCAGTGTCAGAAATATATGTGTTAACTCATTATCTGTGTTGCTCCCACTCCACTTAGAGCAGTGCCCGGCACGAGGTAGATCTATAATTATTATGCAAAGCATCAATGAATGAATAGCTGTAGCCTCTCCAGGAAGGGAAAGATAGATTGATCAGGGAGGACACAGAGCAAGGACTCCTCTCTATCAGCTCAACCTACCTCTGAAGACAGTCTTACGTCCTGATCTATAAGCCAGATAAAGGAGACGCACAGATGCTACGGGAATATCCTAACCTATGGAGAGAATTATACAGGAAGTAAGACAAATGAGCTATCCTTCTGAAATGGTATGGCCCGCACTGCTACAGGAAGTGGTCAGATATTAGCAGAGAGGCTGAAAAACTTGTCCACCATCACGAAGTTCCCCAGTGTCAAAACTGAGATGTTTCTACCTCCACGTGCTTTCTTTCTCTGGCCCTAAGTCTTCATTCAAAGGTAGCGATTCTTAGAATATGCCAAACAATCCGACTAGAAGGTGAGAACCAATCTCCCACTCCAACTCCCCGGACTTCTCAGAGGGGCTAGTTTTCTCTACCCGGTGCTCCATTTGAAATTCTCAGGAATTTCTAGGAAGAGTAAGTCAAGTGCTACAGAGAGTCTGTTTCTTGGCAACGGCCTGAGGCCCTTCCAGTGCTGAGATGGTTTAGGTGACAAACCTGGGCATGGAGGGTGCCTTGATCATCGGAAGAACTCCCTGACTCCCAAGTAACGACTTTCTGTTCTGTAGGATTTCTCTCTTCTCTCAGCAAAGGTATAGTTCTCATTCACCTAGGACGAGAACAAAGGCAGCCATGCGGGAGGCATGTCTCCAAAAAAAAAAAAAAAAAGAAGTCTTCCCTTTAAATATACTCACTCACTTATTCAACAAGTATTTGCTGAACACCTACCATGTAACAGGCACTATATGAAGTCCTGGAATATAAGGGAGAAAAAAGGGTAGGAATCCTTGCTCTAATAGAGTTGCCACTATAGTTAACATTCTAGAACTCAGACGATAAACAAATTAAGTACACTATATTGTATGTTAAGTGGTAAAAAACGTCCCTCAAGACTACCGGGAGATATGAGGTGATGGAAGGAAACGCAATTGTGAATTAGAGGACTGGGGAGACCTCAGAGATGATGACATTTAAAGAAGACCTAAACGAAGGGAGGAAGCAAGGCACATGGTTACCTGGGGGAAGTGGATCAGGCAGAGAAAATGGTGTGGAGGCAGGGCTGTGTTGGGACATCAGAAAGGAGGCTTCAGTGTAGCTGGAGTAGAGACAATGTTGGGGACATTAGTGGCAGATGAGGTCAGAGATAATGGGGGGGGAGTGGTCTAAATCCTGAAGGACTTTGGCTTCTATCGTGATGAAATGGGGAATCAGAGGATTGGGGGCAAAAAAATAACAAGAATCAACCTAAAAGTTAAAGGGATCAGTCTAGCTTTGGTGTAGAGAACAGACTGAGGAGGGAGGCACAGGAGGATCAGCATAACCGAGCAGGAGGCCATGGTGAATAAACCTGCTACCTATGCTGTTCAAGCGTCCTTTGTTTTTCGCTGATTTTTGAAGATTGTCTTGGATTTTCTAAGGTCTCCTTAATCATGCAGTACTTTGATTGGTGATGCAGTAGCCGTCGCTTCTACTGTAGACACTCCTCTGCTCGTCCAGTCATGTCCTGTAACACATGCGGGTGTTCCTTTTGTTCAGGAAGGTTCACAAGAGGGCCTAACTGAATTTCTGGGATATCAAAGCAAAATCCTCTAGGACAGTCAAGAGAAATGTAAACAGAACATTAAAAATGTCCAGCAGGAAGCCTGTTCCCGGCGCCAAGGGCCCCAGTCACACCTGATGCAGGTATCTTCTCTCCAGAGCTTCCAAGAGAGAAAAAGTGAAGGCGTCCCAGCCTCCAGGTGCTTCCAGACGTCTGGGAGGAAGGAGTCCAAGGATAAGGTTGAACTCTGTGAGGCTGCCTCTTCTGCAGGCCAGACTGCAGGACTGTCAGCGATTTCGTACAGCTCAGCCTGCTTCACGGCTCAGGTCAGGGCGGGCTGCCCTTGCTGCGGCCCCAGATGTTCTCATGAAATGCGCTCTGACTTATTACATGGGAACTCACTGCAGAATGAAATGCAGACCTCAAAACTCAGGGCAGCCAAGGACGCCGACATAGCCTGTATATACCTGCAGCAGTGGGACCGAGAGCAGGTGAGCAGGGGGTGTGGGGTCCTCTGGAGCTCAGCACTGGCCAGTAACAACAAGGGAAGGGGAGGTGTGAGACGAAGGAACTCACTCAAGGGGGAAATGGATAGGGGAATGGGAAGGAAAGGTAACACACGTAATTGATTTACTGGAAAATGTACTCCAGAGGAGAAAGTAATAGTAACTCCTCTACTGAGTTTAGTACAACCCTGAAAACAGTACCTGGCAAGATGCACAAAAGAAGCAAGGATCGCCATCAAAACAAAAACAATCAAAAACTATAGGCCAATTCTTGTATGAATATAGTTGAAGAAAATTCTATGCAATCCATTAAAATCTACCAGTGTTAATAACACACTTTGATCAAGTAGGGTTTATTCCAAGATGCACGGATGTTCCAAAATTAGTAAATCACACCAGCGGATTAAAGAAGAAAAATCTTAACAAATATGTCAACAGAAAAGACGTCAGATAAAATTCAACATCTATTCCTAATAAAATAATGTAACACTAACAGCACTATCATTAAATTCAAGACCAGGACAAGAATTTCTGCTATCACTCCTATTATTCTTCATTTGGGAAGTTCTAGCCAAGGCCATAAAATAAGGAGATATAGAAAAGGTAAAGTTATCACAAAAAAGGAGGAAAAATATGACCCTTAACAGAAGATATAATTGCTTAGTTGGAAATCAAAGATAAACAAATGAACAACTACTAATGAAACAGGTGTCTAATAAGTATGCAAAAATAAAGAACTCTTACAAATCACAATTCAAAAGAATCCAGCAGAAATGGGCAAAAAGCTAAAACATAAATTTTATAGAAGAAGATATGTAAAATGCAAGAAAAAATACTCGGCATCAGGAGTCAAAAATGAAAACCACAATGAAATGCCATCCCTAGAATAGTTAAAATAGAAAGATGACGATGCTAAACACTGGCAGTGGTATGAAGCCACTGGAACTCACACGCAGTGCTACTGGGAAGGCAAAATAGCACAATCACTTTGAAAAAGTCTTCCCACTTCTTATAAATAATATATATCTATCCTATGACCAAGGAACTTTACTCCTAGGTATTTACCCAAGAGAAATAAAAACATATGTCCACACACAGACTTGCATAAGAATGTTCATAACAGCTGTATTCATATTAGCCAAAACCAAAAGCAAACAGAAAAAAAATCCAAACTAGAAACAACCCAAATGTCCAAAAGCAGAAAAATGGATAAACAAATTCTGATGTACTTACACAGTGTAATATTACTCAGTTAAAAAAAAAAAAAGAACTACTGATATGCTCCACAACATTGCTCAATATCAAAACATTACGCTGAGCAAAAGGATGCCACCCCCTACACACACACACACACACACACACACACACGTATAACGTACAAGACCAGGAACTCATGGTAAGAGAAGTCAGAAACTGGCTGCTGTTAGTAGGGTGGAGGGGTTGACTGGAACAGGGCATGATGAAACATGATGAAACATGGTGAAACTTTCTGGGATGATGGAAATGTTCCACACCTTGTTTTGGATGGTGATTACATGGTGAACACAAATGTCAAAACTCATCAAACTGAGTTGAGCACTTAAGACCTCTGCATTTTATCAAATATAAGTACCATAATTTTAAAAGTCTTTTCTATATATACCAGTGAGTAAAACAGATTTTAAGAATAAAAAATATCCTAGTTTCAACAGTACTCAGGAAAAATCTTAAAAAGAAACATAATGAACCTAGATAAAGACATTTTACAGAATGTTATTAATTGACTTTTTTAAAAGGCTGGAGTACATAGAGGTAGTCTATGTTCCCAGGTGGGAAGATTTAATATTGTGAAGATGTTCATTCATACCAAAATTGTATATAAATATAAGTAAATCCCAGAGCAATGTCACAACTCACTTTTAAACATCATTCCTAAATGATACAAAGGTTTACTTGCAAGATTAAATGGATGTAAACAATCAATCTTTTTACCATTTATAAAAATGAGATGGCAGATTTATCTTACTAGACACTAAAATGTATTATTAAGAGGCTCTAATTGTAATATCAGAATATTGCTACCAGAAAACTGAAGATAAATAAAAACATAAAAGTACAAAAAATTGGTAGTTCCCTACTTTTAGTACATAATTATTTCATAAAAACATACAGAATACAAATGCACAAAAAGAAAAACATACTTAGATATTATAAAAGAGTTTCTAACGTCTAAGAACTAAAAATTCTATTAAAACCCTAATCACATATTACTTTGGTAGTGCAATTTTTAACAATATGTTCCCAACATTTTCTTCCATTCACGGTAGGTCCCAGAATCAACAGGCTAAGTATAAGAGAGCATCTGTTTGAGGATAACAGTGAATTGCTTTCAAATTCTAATTATTTCCATATTTATCCCAACGTTATTACATTTTTTGAGGCTTATACCTTATGATTAACATTAGCACTTTTGAATTTCCTGTCTTCTGTGTGTGTGTGGGTGTGTGTTTGAGCTGGGTATAGGTTTTTGCTTTTTTTTAAAAATTGCTTTGCTGGGACATAATTCTCATCACATAAAATACACCTGTTTTGAGTGCAAAATTGAATGAATCTTAGTACATTTTAAGAATTTTACAACCATCATCATCATCTAATTTTAGGGCATTTCCATCACCCTAAAAAGAAACCTCATCCCTATTTATGATCATTCACCATTCCCACCCCCAAGCACTAATCTACTTTGAATCTCTACAGATTTGCCTTTTCTGGACATTCCATATTAATGGAATCATACAATATGTGTTCTATTGTGTCTGGCTTCAAAATAAGGGCAAGATGAGATACAATTTTTAAACAATAATATAAATAACACTAATCAAATGAAGGTGAAAATACTGCTGAGACTGATCTGTTTCGGCAATCCTACTCAAAACAGTTTTCAAGAGCTTTACCAGCTGATGCATCAAATGTCAAATTCAGGTCATAAAAGATGGTTTAGGGATGTCAGTGTATAAGGTTCAAATGTGCAGACTGCACAAAAGTTAAAAATATGAGCATCTGTTACATGACAATATTGGTGGTTTAGGAAGTGTTGGTTTATTCAGATGAGGATGGGATAAATGATTATTTGGGAAAAAATTAGTTAAGATCACTGGCATATATGTACACCAAATTCATTCCAAATGGATTCAAGTTTTAATGTAGAGATTACAGTTTAGACGGTGGCCTCTGGGTTCAGATTATCTGGATTGGATTCCAGTCTCTGCCACTCACTACATGACCTTGAGCAAGTAATTTCAGCCTTTTGTGTCTCAGTTTCTTCACTTGTGAAATGAGTTACAAGATCACATGCCTCACGAGGTTTTTGTGACGAGTGAAGCTAACATACACAAAGTTCTTAGAACACGGTCCGGCAAATAGTTAAGTTCTCAGCAGGTATGAGTCCTTGATGTTGCTGTTAATGTAGATGGTTTCTGTCATCTCAAGAGAGGGTGGAGGTGGAAGGGACTTTCTAAGCATCATTCTAAACGCAGAACTTTAAATGGAAGAACACGACGTATGTGAAAACATATACATTCAACAATCTCAAGAAGCAAACAAGGGCTGACACCTTTTATCTCAAAGAGATCTTAAAAATTACTAAGAAAAAACAAAAGAAAACCCCAGCATAAAAAAACAGTAAAAGAAAGAGACAAGTCACAAAAGAAGAAAAACAAATGGTCAATACATATATAAAAATATGTTCATCTTCACTAATATCGTAAGAAATGCAAATCATATGCCACATTTTGTCTGTTAGATTAGGAAACAACCTCATGGTAACAGAAAAAAATCTGTGAAATCTACACTAACTAAAGCAATAATTCCAACAACTAGAAAAAGCAAAAATTAACACAGATGAGAGGTTACCCTGAAAATGTCAGTAAAGAGAAAGCAATGAGAACCAGAAGGCAATGAGTACTGGTGAGAAAGAATACTCTGCAAGGAAAGTTTAATGAGCTCATTCATTCACTTATTAAAAAAAAGTTGTCACCCACAAGACAGCAGGCATGACACAAGGTGCTAGAGTTTGGGGTGAGCCAAGGTGAGCGAGGGCCCCCTTACTCTGTGGAGTTCCAATCCAGTTTGCTCAGAAGCTTAAAGAAAATGCAACCCACAGTGGGGGAGGGTATAGCTCAGTGGAATACCATGTGCTTAGCAGGCACGAGGTCTTAGGTCCCAATACCTCCATTAAAAAAATAAATATGTCTTTCTGAATTATATTTTTCTCTGGATATATGTCCAGGAGTGGGACTGCTGGATCATATGATAAGTCTATTTTTAGTTTTTAAGGAACCTCCATACTGTCCTCCATAGTGGCTGCACCAATTTACATTCCCACCAACAGTGAAGAGGGAGGATTCCTTTTTTCTCCACTCCCTCTCCAGTATTTATTATTTGTAGACTTTTAATGATGGCCATTTTGACTGGTGTGAGGTGATACCTCATTGTAGTTTTGATTTGCATTTCTCTAATAATTGTATGAGTTGTTTGTTTATTTTGGAAATTAGTCCCTTGTCGGTCGCATCATTTCCAAGTATTTTCTCCCATTCTGTAGGTTTTTTCATTTTGTTGATGGTATTCTCAGCTGTGCAAAAGCGTTCAAGTTTAATTTTGTCCCATTTGTTTATTTTTACTTTTATTTCCATTACTTTAGGAGTTGGTTGGAAAAAAACATTGCTGAGATTTATGTCCAAGAGTGTTCTGCCTATGTTTTCCTTCAGGAGTTTTAAAGTATCTGGTCTTACACTTAGGTCTTTAATCTATTTTGAGTTTATCTTTGTATATGGTGTTAGAGAATGTTCTAATTTCATTCTTTTACAGGTAGTTAGTTGTCCAGTTTTCCCAGCACCACTTATTGAGAGATTGTCTTTTCTCCATTGGGTATTCTTGCCTCTTTTGTTGTAGATTAATTGACCATAAGTGTGTGGGTTTATTTCTGGACTTTCTATCCTGTTCCATTGATCTGTGTCTGTTTTTGTACTAGTGCCATATTGTTTTGATTATTGTAGCTTTGTAGTATAATCTGAAGTCAGGGAGCGTGATTCCTCCAGCTCTGTTCTTCTTTTTCAAGACTGTTTTGGCTATTCAGGGTCTTTTGTGTTTCCACACAAAATTTAACATTTTTTTGAACAGAGAAAACTCTAATTCTAAAAGACATATGCACCCCAATGTTCACAGCAGCACTATTTACAATAGCTAAGACAGGGAAAAAACCTAAATGTCCATTGGCAGATGACTGGATAAAGAAGATGTGGTATATATATATACAATGGAATACTACTCAGCCATAAAAAATAAAATAATGCCATTTGAGCAACATGGATGGACCTGGAGATTGTCATTCTAAGTGAAGTAAGCCAGAAAGAGAAAGAAAACTACCATACAATATAGCTTATACGTGGAATCGAAAAAAAACCCCACAAATATTTACAAAACAGAAATATTCACAGACATAGAGAACAAACTTGTGGTTACAAGGGTATGAAGGGGGTGGGAAGGGATAAATTGGGAGTTCAAGATTTGCAAATACTAACTACTATATATAAAATAGATAAACAACAAGTTTCTACTGTACAGCACAGGGAACTCTAGTCAGTATCATGTATTAACCTATAATGAAAAAGAATATGAAAAGGAATATATGTATATGTATGAGCGAAACATTATGCTGTACACCAGAAATTGGCACAACATTGTAAACTGACTATACTTCAATAAAAAAGCATGCAAATTAAAAAAGTTAAATAATATACATATAAACCTAATTACCCTCCCTCCCCAAAAATACAACCTACCATTAAACATCATGCCAACATTACCGTAACATAGCACACTTTAGAAAAGTTTCAAAAATATTTTTAGGTTTGCAAAGATGGGAAAACAGAAATGTAAAAAAAAAATTTTCACTCTTGGCTGAGAAGAAAATACGAAACGTGCTTTTCTGAATAAATTCAGAGGAGAATAAAAGTTGTCCTTTTTAGGCTGGAGTGTCTATTTTCCTGACAAGTCATCTGTTCCCATTCTCTCATCCTCATCTTGAGGGTTTCTAAGTTATTTCTTCTTTTTTTTTTTTTGCCTCTTCACAGTGATGAAGACAAAAACACTTAAACTCCATTATCATAGTTTTCCATTTCATTGGGAACTGAACGGTTATGGGTTTCACTGCCCAAGGGGGTGAGGGTAAGATAAGGGTGTGACCAGCCTGAGGGCAGGAGACCCTGGATGCCGGAAGAACACATTCATTCAATCACCCCAGGACACAAAACAAGAGACGCCCAGCAATCCAGAAAACCTGTTCTGGGAGGCCGGTCTTCACTGGACTGAAGGTTCAGTTTAGGACAGATTCTTTTTTCTCTTCTTTCTCCCTCTAGCATTCGCTCCCTCATCCATCTGTCACAGCTGCAGAGTTCCCCAGCCATGAAGGAATCTGACCCCAAGTTCTATTTTAGTCTTAGTGATGCCTTACATTTAACAGAAATAAATGTAACCACCGAAGACAACTCACTCTGCTCATGCAGGTTAGAGTTTTCAAGTGGGTCACAGAGGACCTTAAATATCTGATGAACAGTGGAGAAGCCAGTGAAGGGACGACAGAGAACTTCCAACAAGCCAGTGAAAAACCAGAGGAGAGCATTTGCGTCTTTGCCACACTCTTTTAATGTTTCATATTAAAGTGTCAGTTTAAAGTCAAACAGATCTGGGGTTCAGTCCCAGCTCTGCCAGCCACTGCTGTATGAGTTTGGGCAAATTATTTAACACTTGTTTCCACTCTGTAGAGTGAGGGTAGCAGGACTGACTAGGTTGTGATTATTAGAAATAGGGAACTATATTCAACATCTTGTAATAACCTATAATGGAAAAGAATATGAAAACAAATATATGTATGTGTATGTATGACTGAAACATTATGCTGCACACCAGAAATCGACACATTGTAACTGACTATACTTCAATTAAAAAGCAAAAAAAGAAATGATATATGCCCCTGACACTAGAAGTTCAACAAAATACCGCTATTCTATACTGGCCAACCAGGCCTCCTGTTCTTCCTCAAACCTCTGACCTTTATCCTTATGTCAGTATCAGCAAGTAAGTTTGCTTCTTACTTCCTGGAGGAAACAGAAGCTACCATAACTTGCTGGTTGGACATCCTTACAAATGTCTGTCCTTATACCGCTCCTGCATCCTAGCACTGGGGTGAATATTCCACCCCAGGAAGGCCTCTCAGAAACTGAGTGGATTATCTTCTCCAATGGATTCTACTTATTGGTGTTTAAACATTTTCTCTGATTTTTTAAAGAAACATCTCCCTTGAAAACATGGTCTTCTCCAGCTACTTCCTTGACTGGCCAAGCTTCTCCATAGGGTTGTTGAAGCACAAGAACTCCAATTTCTCATCTCCCACTGACTCCTTAACCCACTTCTACCTGGCTGGCGCCCCAGAGCTCTACTCAGCGGACACGGCCTGTCTGTGCTTGCCTACTGTCTTATCCACAGAGCCTACAGAGTGTTAATCACTGTTGTTTTAAATTCCTGATCTGGTAACTCCAACATCCCCGCCATGTCTGGGTCTCAGGCTTGCTCCGTCTCCTCAAATTGTATTTTTTGCCTTTTAGTATGCCTTCCAATTTTTTTTTCTTGATGGCTGGGCATGATGCACTAGGTAAGAGGAACTGCTGTAAACAGACCTTCAGTCACGTGGTGGTGAGCTGTGGTGGAGGGGAAGTGTCCTACAGTCCCTTAATTAGGTCTCAGTCTTCTAGGGCACCTGTGCCTCTGTACTGTGAACTTCACACATGATTTCTAAAGTTTTTTCTCCCCTCTTTAGGTGGGAGAAGATAGCTAAAGCTGACCAGCGCTACATCAGCAGGTTAGACTCTGATTAAATAGTCTGTCCCACGGGCAGCCCTTGTTAAGGACAGAGTGCTCTGGTGCATTTCAGAGTGGTTCTTCCCCGCTCCGCCTGCTGGAAGCAGGAGAGGACTTTTCTCTGTGTTTACTGTAGAAACCTGGTCGAGCTGCTGAGGTAAGTCTCACAAAACTGTGGGGCTCCACTATGACTGGGCTTCTGGGAGTCTGTAATCCTCTGCGTTGTCTACCTCACACCTCCAGCAACTCATCAGGTTTCCCTGCCCTGGCACTGGTTCGAGTGAGGGTTTCCACTCATGAGTCTCTGCTCCAGGGAGCTGCTGCTCTCTGTATTCACCTGTAGGTCTCTCCACTCTTGGAGGTTTGCTCTGTGTCCTCAAGTCTCTTTGAGAGTCTAAAAGAGATAGTGATTTTTCCATCTGCTCAGCTTTTTACTTGTTTGTTAGGATGGAGTGGCAGGTCCAAGCTCCTCACGTGAAGAATCGGAAACCAGAAGTTGAAAACATGTTCTTATTAAGGAACCATGGAACAGTTATAAAAGCTGGCCACATATAAGGCTGCAAAAGAAGTCTCAGTAAATCCAAAACAATGATAGTTTTCAGATCATGTTCTCTGGGCAAAATGCAATAAGATTATAAATCAATGATAAAAAGCCAAACAAGCTCACAAATTTGGAAATTGAAAAGTATACTTCTAAATAATTCACCAGTCAAAACAGGGATTATAATGGGAACGAGAAGCTACTTAGAACTGAATGACTCATAGGATGCAACAAAACATTACATCAAAAAGTTAGCAAAAGCGTAACAGGCTAACCACAGCCCAAAACAAAAACAAACAGAAAAAGAAGAAAAGGGGGGAAATATCAGGAATAAAGACAAAAGTATTAACAATACAAAAGCTGATTCTCTGAAAGGCTTTAACACATTAATTAAACCCCTGACAAAGTGATTGAGGAGAGAAAGCACAAATAAAGTTATAAAGACAAAGAAGCCGTAACTATGCCTGTATTAGAAACTTCCAGAAATGTTAGAGAATATCATAATCAATATTATGCCAAAAAATTTTAAAACTTAAAATAGAGGATTATGTAGAAAAATATAATTACCAATGTTCACATCAAGAATAGATAACTTGAAAAAATTATAACCATTAAATCAATCAAATAAATTATTTAAAACCTGCCTCAAAAAGCCCTCTAAAACAGATAATTTGACAGGTAAACTCCACCAAGTCTTCAAAGAACCAATATTCTCTATTTTATACCTATTATTCTAGAGAGTAGATTTTTTTAAAGGAACTTTCTCTCGTTTGTTTTATGAAGCTAGTATAACCTTGATATAACTAAACATGGAGAATACAAGACAAGAAAATTTTAGGCCAACTGGCTTTAGGAACACAGCTGCAAAACTGCTAAAGAAATCAAAAGAAAGCAAAATAAAACAACATATAAAAAGTAACAACACTATAACAAAGTAGGGTTTCTCACCAGCATTCAAGAATGATTTAATACTAGACAATATAAAGGGGAAGTGGTAGAGTGTGTGCTTAGCATGAGGTCCTGGGTTCAATCCCCAGTACCTCCATTAAAAATAAATAGATAAATAAATAAATAAATAAATAAACCAAATTACTTCCCCAAAAAACAAACAAGAGGGGAAAGGGAGTGGGAAGGGATAAACTGGGGAGATTTGCAGGTATTACCTACTTATATAAACAATAAACAAGTTTCTTCTCTATAGCACAGGGAACTATATTCAATATCTTATAGTAATCTATAATGAAAAAGAATATGAAAACAAATATATGTATGTATATGTATGACTGAAACATTATGCTGTACACCAGAAATTGACACAACATTGTAAACTGACTTATACTTCAATTAAAAAAAAGGTAGAACTCTAACACAGCACCTCCCTAATATTTTATATTGTGGCAAACATAGAAAGCTCTCTCTGCAGTGCACACTGGGGAAAACCAGCTAGGAAGGGAGGTAAGGCTGGAGGCAAGGGGAGCCCACCTGGCCTCCCAGAAAGCCAAGGGGAAAAATCAGTTCCTCAGCACACACCTGTCTGTGGCACACCTGTGTCCTGCACCTTGCTAGTTGGGAAGCTCAGAGTTAGGAGTTTGGTGACAGGAAAGAGCAAATTGCCTCTTTCAGGTTTCAGGCAGTCCGATATGGAAGTGCAGAAGAGGAGGAGCAGGGAGAAAACCTATGAAAATGTATTTTCACCTTGATGTGGTACTTGAAAAAAAATCATAGCATTTATTGAAATGTCTATTCTCTTACAGGTACTAGTCCAAACACTGACTCATCTGCTCTTCACAACAACTGCTTAGGTTAGATGCAAGTACTAGTATCTTTTTCATATGAGAAAACCGAGGCTTAGAGAGAAACGCTGGTCATCGGATTTACGGAGGAGCAGCCTGGGAGGGTGTTCCCAAGTGGCAACGTTGTCACTGTGGGTGGGGAGATGACAGTGCCAAGTAAGATGATGAAAGGCCGGCACCTCCACCTCTGAGAACAAACTGTAAAGCACATGGTGGGCCTGGCACATGAGCAGCTTCTCGCCAAGAAGCAGAGCGTAAACTGAAAAAAGTAGACTAGGTGATACACCAATTGAGAGCATGGGGAAGCAGGACCTTGAATTACTTAAATTACTCAGAGGCTTTGCAGAACTAAGGAAGGGCTCTTATGTCTGATCAGAGGAAGGAAGTCCAAGTCTTAGGACTTGGGATCTAAAAGGAAAGCCCTTGTGCTGTGTATGTTCCCCAACTCAAGTCTGTGGGGTGAGTAGGGGTAGGTGACAAAACTGGGGAAGAAGACACATGTTGGTTCTGCCAGAGTTTGGGCTATCCATTCACCATAGTCTGAGGACATGCATGTTTGCAAACTGGTGGCCTGTCCCAAATGGTCTACAGATGCTTCCTTATTTATCATAAGAGCAATGGAGAGCTCACAAAGTGTTTAAAGCAGAGTGACATGCTTCTTACGAAGATCAGGATAAGTAATGAACCAGAAAGGGGACAAGGAGGTAACTGAGATCAGAGGTTTCTAAAGAGGGTACATATGTCTCAGAGATGTACAATATGGTACACTACCCTTGTGTAGGGTAAGGAAATAAAATAACTTCTCTTTATCTTTGTTATTTCAAAAATAAAATCTGGGGGAGGGTATAACTCAGTGGTAGAGTGCATGCTTAGCATGCATGAGGTCCTGGGTTCAAACCCTGGTACCTCCATTAAAACAATAAATAAATACCATACTGTCAAAAAACCTATTCATATTTAATATAAAGATGGATATGGGCAGCCTCACTATTCAATCCCAATCAAAAATATTATTTGAAATGTAGATATTTATCTACTATTATTAATGATTAACCATACTTGGTCCATATTGTTATTTGAGATATTTGCTAATGACTGTAACCATTATCATCAATAAGGTAGTTAAAATAGAACATTTCAAATATACGATATTTCATCTTCATCTTACTAAGTTTTTTGTGTATGTTTTAACACGTTCATGAAAATTAGTAAAATAGTGTATGGATATACTTGACAAATAAGAAAATGTACACATGTTGGCAATGTAAGCTCAACTTGTTTTTTGTTTTTATTAATAGAAATACACCGTATCTGCCTGGGTTCAAATGAAAAAGAGAAACCATCCAGTAATTCAGACAGGGCGAGTGTAACATGAAGAATCATTTACTGTAATAGAGGACTGAGTAGTAAGATATTAGCTATCAAGAAGTGAACAGAACTCGGGGGCAGGGGTGTAGCTCAGTGGTAGAGTACGTGCTTAGCATTCACAAGGTTCTGGGTTCAAAACCTCAGTGCCTCAATTCATAAATAAATGAATAAACCTAATCTCCCCACAAAACCCCCAAACAAACAAAGAAGTGAACAGAACTCTAAAGAACATAGGAATAGCAGATGTAAAGAGCAGCCACTTCCCCTTGGGCTGAGCTAGAGCACCCAAGGACAAGCTCCCTGCCCTTGAGGCTGAGTCCCAGACACTGCTGGAGAGGGCACAGCTATCACTCACTGAGTGACACAGAAGCTGCCATGGTACTGCCCTAGCAGAACTTACTGGAAATCTACCCTCTGGAACTTGCCAGAAATCTGCCATCTAGATGCCAGGAAGAGCTGTTCATGGGAAGGCATCTGACCTGCTACAAAACCACCTAAGGGATGTCAGGGGATGCTGCCAGCCACTGCGTGCTGCTGACTGCTCTGTGTACTGCAGAGGTCAAGTGCCGGAGAGGCCACCTGTGTAGTGGAGCAGCTGCCCATGCTGCAGGGGCAGGGCTCCAGGGAAGCTGCATGTGCTGGAGAAGCTGGGCTTGCTGCCGGGGCCTGAGGACAGGAGGACGCCAGAAAAGCCCTTTCTCTTGTCTCTTCAGCGCCCTCTAGTGACAGAGCTCAGCACTGTGCCAGGTGGAAATGAAAAATACTTAAAGGTCCCAACTCTATTTTTCCAGAGCAGACAATAAAGGCTGAATTTGGAGCTGAAATATATTTATAACTGGTACATGTAATATAAAAAGTTGGGAGGCATATAGCCCCAACATATGTATGTACTTACTTATAACATATGTACTTATAACTTACATACCTGTAGAAAATTCTAATTATATATAATAAACATATGCCAAAAAAGAGAACAACAAAGATGAGATAATGTAAATAGAAGTTCTAATATTTTGTCCTTACACCTCAGTGTATGCTCTTCCCAATCTCGCTTTGGAGATCAGTCTACCCAGTCAGGACCTATAGCCAAACTACTTACCCTACAATGCCATCTTCCTAGCTCACAGGAATCTCTGTGTGTTTCAGGCATTTGCAGGAATCCTGCTCTGTATTGCTGCTTCAGTGTTTCATAGGTGTATCCCATCTTCCCTGACAGCTACAGGGGCACGTTATTCTATACGAGTCTCCAGAAGACTAGGCAACAACTATACAGTCAACACAGACTTGCCAATGGTTAATTCACTGACTGTTCTTTTAAAAAAAACTTAAATGGAGTAGTTGACATACGAACGTTATACATACGTATGTATACATCTTGACAAGTTTGAAGATAAGCATACACCTGTGAAACCATCACACAATCTATGTCATAAACATATCCATCATCACCAACTCTTCTTAAATAATACCGGTATTTACCACCAAATGTCATTTTTTTTTCATTATCATGTTTCCAAACTTTAAACTATAGATGGCTGGGTCTTACTGTTTAACTCACCTCATCCAGGAATACAAGGAAAGTGAGCATTGAATTGCACACATTCACTGATGTCAGTTTGCATGTCTGTTGTGCAACTATCCTGACTATGCAAACCCTCTCTCAACCCCACTGCAGACATTCAGGGCGCCGCTATGCAAACCCAGCTGCCTTGCTGGAGAGACATTTACCTCTTCTCCATCTCTGACGGTCTTAGACACCAGCTGCAGAGAAACTCTTGAGATCCTAAGATTGTGTTTATGCTTTTTGGGAAGGAAAAAGCCCATTTCCTTTAAAATAATTTATATCAGAAGTGTAGAGATTGTTCTACTCTGTAAAATCTCATGGTATTTCACAAATATGCATATTTCCCAAACTCTTCCAGGATGGCCCGTTTAGCTAGTTGGGATTTGGCCAACTAACAACACAAATGCTAACCATCTGGACCTGCCTCTGGTGGATGGCAGACCTAGACCTGCAAAGGAAAGAGAGGTCTGGTGGTCCCTCTGCTCCCTTCACCCCACCCTGTCCGTACCACTCCTGCGGGGCTTATTTCCTGGAAGACACGTTCACAAGCCAATCACTACCAGCTCACCCATCCAGCAGGCTCTGGCAGAGAGTGGTTGGTTAATCATTATTTTTTAATCCCCTTCTCCCCATCCTCAGGCCTGTCACACTCCTGGTAATGTTTGTAACACAGAATCTTCCCAGCCCCAGGTATGCAAATACCAGCCTATCTTGCAAGTAAGCCCACTGTTTGTCCGAGGAGACTTTGCTTAATAGAGTGGCCAAATGTTGACAAAACAGAGCTTAGCCTCATCTCAAGTTTCTACTTCCATCTTCAGAATCGATGTGGATTCTGGAAAGTGCATCATTAATCCCATTACATCATCTTATTGAAGGCCCTGGTGTGGTGTTTACAAAAAGAAATGCTTTCTTTCCCCATAAAATCAATGATGACAGGCTAAGGCTCCGGGCAGGGAACGAGCAGTCTGGAGCTTCAGGCTGACACACAGCTCCCTCGTGGGGAGCCCACAACTCAGGGGCTGCTCCCAAAAGTAGGCCAGCATCACCACTGCATCATGCAATAGGTGACCGCTGTCACAAAGGCCGCCCAAAGCCTCAGGGCCCCCTGGCACTGACTGCGGGAACTTGACCCTGGCCAGCCACATCCCTGGCCAATTAGTGCAGATGGCAGCCTCTTGAAAATGTAACCACTGCCCCAAATGACACACGGTTAATACTTCACTTGTCCTAAAGATCTTAGGGACTACCGAGCTATTATTAGTCCCTTTCCCCACTAAAGTTCAGGAGAGTCGACTGTTAAGAAATAGGCACTATAGACCACTTGTTTCAATGTGCAAAATAAAGAAAACATTAAAAATTATTTTTTAAACTCTGGCTGTTCAGGTGGAAGCAGAACTTTTTAAGGTGGCCACTTGGATCTGGATGTGTGTGCAACGAGAGCATCAGATCATCAAAATCACTGGTTTCACTCCCAAGCTGGTGCCGACCCCATCCCCGACCCCACTCCATAAGAGACCGCCACTCCCAAATAGGAGGAAGGTTAGCGATGGGGTCAGGGTGGGGAATCTGCTACAAGTGGTTAATTAATACATTATTTAGAAAAGTCTGTAGAAGATGGAAGTTTATCTGCTTGTTTTTGGCGCAGTGTCAAAAGGCATACAGCTCGTATTTCCTCCCTCTTGCCCCGCCCTCTTATCTTCTGGAAAAGTCATGCTCTCAGGTTGGAAGTTGGATAAGGAAGATGAAGGGAGTCAGCCCCAGCCACAGGGCTGCATGTAGGGGTGCGCGTCTACAAGGCAGAAGTGGGCTGAGACAGGGAGGCGGCCTGCAGGACAGACCAATGTACGCAGGCAGCTCAGGCAGGAACTGACTTTGGCCGTCCTTCAAACTGGTAATCATATAAAGATCTATTCAGAGTTTATTGGAAGAGAAGGTGGCTATTCTGATGGGTAGAGAAAGAAGGTTGTTGGAGGCAATGCTGGTTTTCCCTCGATCATCTGAACATGCAAGGCTGAAGCTTGCAGTTAACTGGACCTACATCTTCAGAAGACAGGTTAGGAGTGTTCATTACAATCTGAGCTATTTGGGAATGTCACTGCTCTCCCTCAGGGGCTTATGAAAGTATTATTTCCAACCATATGTAATATTCTCTTGGAGAGAAATATTGATGAATAGTTTCAGTGTTTTAGCATCCTTTATTGATTAGTTCTTTGGACCACTGTCTGGCCAGCCCATCCCTTATTCAGCATCTGATGTATCATCCAGTCATCAGAAACTACAATGGGAGGACACAGCGTGATGGGTAGGTCCCAGGGGCATGAGTGACTCACACGGTGGAGGGGATCTGTGATGAAATACTAGCAGCTCTCAGAAGCGTGCTAGACACAAATCATGATACAAACTCATTTTTATTCCAGAGTTAATGAAGGCATTGTTCAAAGCATATTTTTATACTATGGCACACATGCCGAAGGGTGGTATAATGAATAAAGCACAGGTTTTAGAACAGAGGCTTTAAATAGGCTGATGTTCAAACTTTGTTTCAGCCCTTATTACTTGTGTGACCTTAGGAAATTAATGAATCCCTCTATACCTCAATTTCCTCTTCTGTAAAATGGGCACAATACCTGTCTCTCTATTGTGAAGATTAATCGGGAAACACATAAAAGCTGTAAGACCAGGGTCTGGCACCGAGGAGTGTGCATTACTCCTAAGTCCCCTTCTTCCTCTGGCAGAAACTGGGAATTCAGCCCCGGTGGCCAGAGTCTGAGGGCACGACCACATGCAGCTGTTCCTTGACTACACTGATGATTTATGAGAAAGAAAATTCTTTTTAAACTTGGATTCTTGTCCTATTTTGTATTTCCAATAGGTGTACTCAGTACCCAGGAGAGAACTTTGCACAGGGATAGTGAGGGAAGTGAGCAATAGGGGAAGAGAGTGAAACAGAATGGGTGAACTGCTAGCACAGGTGTTGGTGGGGTGATGGCCCAGGTCTCCGGGAGCTGAGGGAAGCCCCACCCTCACCACCTGGGCCTCTTCTGAAACCAGGAGGCGCCATCCTCCTCCTGGATATTGTCCCGTGCCCAGCAGGGGACAGCTCTCAGCACTCTGGCCTGGGCTCTCTGCTGCTGGGTCCACGTCTTCTTTATATCCTAGTAGAGGGTGTTTTATTTTTTTGTATATTATTCAAATTGTGGTAAAATATCCATTACATAAAATTTGCCATTCTAACCATTTGTAAGTGTACAATTCAGTAGCATTAAGTATATTCACCATGTTGTACAACCATCACCACATCCCATTCCCAGAGTTTCTGCATCATCTCAGACACTATCCTTTTATCAATAACTCCCCCTTTCCCCCTCCCTCACCCCTTACCACCTGCTAGAAGTTTTTAAACCCCCCACCCCATGAGGCAAATGGTGGTGATAATGGGCAGGGACCCACTTGAAATTTCCTATCCCATACCCACGTCTGAATTTTATGACCACTTTGGAGGTCACTCCCCCAAAGCTGTGGGGGGCTCAAACCACATCAGGGTGTCTGGTCCCTCTGCCAGAGCGGCCAGCACTACCCCTCCCCACCCACCACCAGCTGTGGCCCTGTAACCTCTTCAGCTTGGATTTAGCTTCTCTTTCTTTCTCCAGGATCAGCCAAACCGAATTCCGCTACTTTTCTTTAAGTGCTACTGTTAAAAAATACACAGACCAGAGCCAGGACCAGACCCGATGCCTTTGGTTGGGTGTGAACTCTAAGAGACGGCAAAAGAAAAGGCCATTTTTCAAAAAGAGGGACGCCATTCCTAAAATCTGGAAATCCAGATCTGGAAAGGAGGGGGGCAGGGGAGGGGAGGGTAAGGGGAGAGGGAAGGGAAGGAGAGAGGGGGAGGGAGGAGGAGGGAGGAGATGGAGGAGGAGGAGAAGGAGAAGGAGAAGGAGAAGGTCTGATGGCTCTGCTACCTAGATGGGATTAAATACTAAAAATAGCTCAAGGTATTGAGAGTGCTGAGGGAGCCTGCAGTTCATGAAGCAGAGGACAGTAAAATCTGGCGTTAAATGCTAGCAAAAGAGGGGTTCCTACAAAATGTTCGCGATCTGTGAGTCCCTGGACCCTCCCCATTAAATGCAAAAGTGAGCTTCTTTCCTAACAGCTTGGTTGTGACCTTACTGTCCTGCCCAGTGTGTTAACAGAACACTAAATGCCTAGTAAAGGGGCCAAAACCGACCTAAAATGAAGGAAATGAACTATGGATCAGATTCTCTGATGCCTCCCTGTTTTGCGTTAAGCCATGCTGACGGCCAGGTGACATTTGCAGGGCCATCTGGTGACATTTCTTTTTGGGAACAGATGAAGAGGCACCAGGGAGGGTGACGGGGTTGGTGCAGAGGCCAACACAAGACTCTCGGGTGGCTTCCTAGAGCCCATGTATGACATTGAAGGGGGGAACCCCCTGTTTTTTTCTGTAAGAGTATGGTCAAACTGTATGTTATTAAACACTGCATGACCTGATGAGGGATTCCGCCTACACTGACAGTGTTCCTTTTCATTCTGAAAGCATCTATGAATATGAAACCCAGGTATTAAGGAACGCCCCTTATCAGGAAACGTTTTCCCTTACCCTCTTTCAGGGTGAGAAGGGAATAGACACAGCTAGAGACGATTTCGGAGCTAGCTTCCTGCTCTGATGGCACAGACATAGCCTCCGCCAGCTTGTGGTTTCCCGCTTCCATTTCTACGGGCATCCCAGTGCCTAGCGTCAGGCCCAACTTGCAATGTCTGTTGAAAGAACCAATCTTCACTGTGCTGTGACCATCCCCTCGTGCCCTGCTCTCACTGAGTTGCTGATCTCTGTCTCAACATGGCAAAACTCCAAAATTGGCATTTGGCTTCCCATCCCCTCAATAGGCTGCTGTCCACATCCTGCTGTGAAAGAACAATGAGACCCTTCCCTCCAGGCCTTGGGGGAAGCACTACAGCCGGGCAAAAATCCTTACTACTCCCTGGTGCCAGCAGCATCCCCTCCTGCAGAGATGCCGGCCCTAAGGTCCCTGAAGCCACCCACGAGACTCCCCCAGCACCTGGCCCTCCAAGCGTTACCCTGCTTTGATTGGAATGTTTTCACAAGACTCTGTTAAAGTAGGATCGGCTACCTGATCAGTGCTGGCTTCTCTGTTGGACACAATGACTGTGATCCCTCAACCTCCACAGAGAGAAGAAGCCAGACAAGCTTCCTCTGAAGGTTACGCACTGGCTGCGTGTCTGCCCAGGGCTGCCTGGCTGCCAGGGAAGCCCTGACAGCAGGAAACAGGGACGAAGTGGGCCAAGCTCTGTCCAGCTGTTGAGGGACAGGGGCCCCAGCACCTATGGAGAGGACACAATTGTGTGCCCTGCTGCTTCCTTTAAACAAAAGAAAGCAAACAAGCAGGTCAAATCATGTCAGAACCGTGTACAAATTGCAAATGAAGAGGCATGGATATAGAATAAACAAGAAAGATATATCCAGACACGAACAGTGCCTGTCTCCGGTCAGAGGGGACTGCCTCACGTACGGGTGACTTGGTGTTCGGGATTACCTACCCTTCTGTTTTTGCTCAAGTTTTCTCTACGGAGCATATGACCTAACAAAGGGAAAAGCCAACAAATTATTTTTAAAAAGTAAAATACCTCTTAAAGTTTAAAATAGACCAAAGCTAAAGTGAGACTGGGTTTAACAAGCTGCATTTTGTGGTCACTATAAAAGTAATCACCAGACCAGTCCATCCCAAAGGACCACTAACTCCCTGAGGGAAGGGACTACTTCTGCCCCATTCTCAGCACACAGCTCTGTCTCACGTCATAGAGACAGAGCCACCAGATGCGAATGAATGTAACTTCCTGCCTGTATGGGGCCTCTCCTTCCCTCCCGTGACATGGGAGGAAGTGTCTGATTCAAAGCTGTCCCACCAACTCTGCCTGGGTCCCACCCTCTCTCACCTTCCAAAGGGCTCCTGGCCACAGGGCGCCCTCTATTGCTCATCCTCTTTTATTGGCTCTTACCTGTCAGCATCTAAAATGTCTGGGCCCTCCCATCTTGACAGAATCCTCTTTAATTCCAATCCCTTTTCTCCTCTTTGCAGCCAAAGGTGTCACAGAGCCCTTTGAACACTTTGCCTTCCCCATTTCCTCTTGTTTGCTGTTCAGTCTACTCCACTCTGGCTTCTATCCTTACCACTAACTTCCGTTACTAGAGTCACCAATGACTTTCATGTCTACAATCCAATGGGTTATTTCAGTCCTTTATTAATTGATAACAGTGCAGCTTTTGACCTACCTGCCCAATCAGGGTTTCTTGAAACATGCCTTAAGGACTTCTGTGATATAACATCAATTTAACTTTTGCCTCTTTGGCTGTCCCACTTTAGGTTACCTTAAGGTCTCAGGATCTGATCCCATCCCATGTTCTTTCCTTCTTCATAATAGATTCTCTATTAAGTAACTTCATAAACCCCAATGATTCAAATACTATAAACAATATACGCTGACAATTCACAAATTCATATTTCCAACTCAGATCCTGCTTCCAAGCTCCAGCCAGGGATATTCAACTGCATTTTTATTTTTCATATTTGAATATTTCACAGGAAGTCCAAACTCAATATGTTAAAAATGTAACGTATGATCTTATCTACACCAAAAAAAAAAAAAACAAACCTCTATTCTTCATCGAATGCTTCTTATCTCAGTAAATACCAACACATTTCTTGAGGCTGCCTACGCTGGAAACCAAAAAATCATCTTTTACTCTTTCTAATCTTCAAGTCTCACAAAAAAGTAATCATTTCTGACAACAGAGATTTAGGAAATGAATTTACCCTCATATCTTAAACAACTAAAAATCTGGACAAAGCATATCAGACAATGATTTACAAGACACTGGACATCAGGCAATGAAGGTAAGTGGTACCTGAATGACAGGAAACAAACAAGGTGTCTTATGATTGCCCCAGCTCACTACCTGGAAAGAGTTTTCAAGACAGAGCCCAGGTGGGACCCTGACTTGAGGAAATGGACTTGGGAGTCTGGAAAGTCCACTCCATCTAGAGTACAGGGCAGAGTACCAGAGAGGAGAAAGATGAACACTGAGAAAGCTACAGAGATCTATACTACAAAACGTTACTGAAATAAAAAGATGTATTCAAAGGAGAGATATATATTGTAACTGGGAAGACAGTATTTTTCAGATGTGTATTCTTTCTAAATCGATCTTACAGTCAATGCAACCCTAATCAAAATTCCAACTGTGTGTGTGTATGTGTGTGTGTGTGTGTGTGTGTGTGTGTGTTTGTGTGTAAACAGATAACCTGGCTATAAAATTCCTGTGGAAATATGAAGGACCTAGAATAACCAAAACTACTTACATTACCTGCTTTCAGGACTTATTATAAAGCTAAAATCAAGACACTATGGTATTGGAGTGAAGACAAATGAATAGAGCAATGGAAAAGTACAGAGTCCAGAAATAGACCTATATATATGATCAACTGATTTTCTTCAAAAGTGCAAAAGGCTGTTACACAGACAAACATAGTCTTTTCAACAATGGTACTAGAACAACTGGATACCTTACAAAAAAAAACAACCCACCCCAAACTCCAATCCATACCTCACACTACGTATTAAAATTAAAGCAGGTAATACTCACAAATGTAAGAGCTAAAAGTACAAAACTTCTAAAAGAAAATAGGAGAAAATCACACTGTATAAATTTCAATGAGGCAAAGATTTCTTTGATATGCCACTCAATGCACACTCTGGAAAGGACTAAATTGATGAAAATGGACTTGAGCAAAATTCAGAAATTCTTCCTTTCAAAAGACAATGTTAAGAGAATGGAACTACACACCATAGCTTGGTAGAAATATTTTCACATCATATATTTGCATAAAAGATTGGCATCTAAAATATATAAAGAACACTCACAACTCAATAATAAGAAAGCAAGCAACTTGATTTAAAAATGGACAAAAGATTTGAACAGACACTTCAACAAAGAACATAAACAGATGGTAGACAAGCACATGAAAAGATGCTCTATATCTTAAGTCATCAGGGAAACGCAAATTAAACTACAATGAGGTTCCATTTTACACCTCTTAGAATGTCTAAAATCAAAGACCTTGCCAAGTGCTGGTGAGAATGTAGAGCAACAAGAACTTTCATCACTGTTGATGTGGATGTAAAACGGTATAACCATTTTGGTCAACTGTTTGGCAGTTTCTTAAGGTAAACATACACCTACCACAGGATCCATCCAGTCTACTACTAATTAATTATGCGAGAAAAATGAAAGCATATTACCATACAAAGCATGTGAATGTTGACAGGAGCTTTATCTGTAATAGTCTCAAACTGAAAATAACCCAAATAATCCACTAATCATCATCCAAATGAGCAAGAGATAAACAAATAGTGGTATATATATGCAACTGAATAGTACTTGGCCATAAAAGGACTGAACTATTAATACACACAATAACGTGGATGAATCTCAAAATAATTATTCTGATTGAAAAAAGCTAAACATAACAAACAACATACGGTATGGTTCTTACGTATAGAAAATTCTAGAAAAATCCCAACTAATCTACACTGACAGAATCCAGATCCCTGAGGTTTGGAGGATGGATGGCAGGGAGAGGAGAGAGGAGGGGGACCCAAAGGGAGCATAAGACAAGTTTTGGGGGGTGATAAATATGGTCACTATTTTGACTGTGGTGACTTTTTCACAAATGTATACATATGTCAGGTACTTTCAAATTGTATACCTTAAACATATGCGATTTATTGTATACCAGTTATTCCTCAATAAAACTTAAAAGAAAAAAAAAGAACTCTGGAATCTGCTACTTTCCTCCTTGTTTATTATCACCATTCTGGTGAGAAAAATCAACACTTCCCTCCTGGCCTTCTACAATAACCTGACACTTTCCTTGCTGTCCACTCTTGTCCATTCTCTGAACTGCAGCCAGAGTGATCTTTTAAGAACATAAATCTACTTGTGTCGCTGCTCAAAATCCTTCAAAAATTACTCATAAAATCAGGACCCAAAGACTTAGTCTTACCTATAAGGCTTTACTTATTCTTGTTTCTGCCCGAGTTCCATCTTGTTTCCCCCTTTTTAACCATTCTGTGCTTTCTGCTCCTGGAACTTGCCAAAACTATTCCTGTCTGTCTCAGGGCTTTTGCACATGCCAATTCCTTTTGGCTGGGACTTTGTCTTTCTCTGGGTGAACTCCTAACCTTTCTTTAGCTTCAGATTCAATGTTATCTTCTCTTTTCCAAGCATCGTTCTCTGAGGCATCAAGCTAGGTTAGGTTTTTGGTGTTTTTTTTTTAAGGTTAGGTCTTGAAAGCAGCACTCACCTATGTCTCCTTCATAGCATCAACAACACATGTAAATCATTATCTGTGCAAATTTTTGTTTACTATCTGTCCCTTCTTTACACATTTCTATCTCCCAGGACTACAAGCTCCAAGAGAGCAGGGACCATATGTACTTAATTCCTAGTATGTTGCCTGGCACATAGTAGGTATTCAAAGTCATTTGTGGAATAAATGATAGACAGAGTTGGAACTCACTTCCTAACCAAGAACTCACTCCTTGACTTCCAGATTAGATTTTTCTCACCCTGCTCATGCAAAATCCATCCTATAACTGACAGCCAAGTAGACTTTTCCTATAGCTACTTAGGTCTCAAACTGGTAAGAATTAAGAGAGGTAAGAGAGTGGAATCCTCAGTATTAAATATGTTAAAACCAAAGTATTAGACTTATAAAAGAACGGTTAGTGATGTTTAGCACCACTAAATTGAGAGATCAATCAGGGTTTTTAAAAGATCAGTCATGTTCATTTCAATGATACAATTATTCTGGAAACTATACCCCCAAACAGTTCCAAAGTTAGTTAACATGGAAGTTATCAAAGGATGAAACCAGATGGAGACAAGACTGGAGAGGCAGGACCTTGTAGGAAATTAAGTCAGGGCTCCTCGCTTCAGGAAAGAAAGGTCAGAAAATTGACGACTGATCCAACATTACCATGCTTTCAGCAAAGCGGTGGCCTAGATTCTCAGTGTAGCTGTGCATGTGGGGTTGGGAGGATAAAGATTGCAAACATGGCTATTTTCCAAAACAGCTTCCTAAGAAACAGCCTACCTTCCCCTCCCTTTCCCTCCCTGCGATGTTTATAGACTCCCCTTAATTAGAGCATTTCAGCTTGGAAGCATAATCCAATCTGAAAGAAAATTTCCCTTGAGAGCCATCTGTCAGAATTAGACTCCACTTAGCTACTGGACAGTAAGGCTGGATTGTAAATACCACGGACTACTTCGATTCTCCAAAGGCTCAAAACTCATTTTCCAAGCAAGCAAATGCCAATCCATGGGACAAGGCTTTCTGTCAGCAAACTGGCTCACTATTTGGGACAATAATGCTTCCACAGGTAGAAGATCATTAACAGTGGTCCCCGGGGGCCATTCTACCTGACCAGTCTCACCTTTCTTCAGAGATGAAATTGCCGTCCTTGACAACTCTATGAAGTTCTCCTTCAGATGCTCCAGGTCTGCAGATTATTTTTTTCATTGAACTGGGTTGTCCCAGTGTATTCATCCATCAAGATATCTGACTGTGTAAGGGGGGGACCAAGTGGAACCCACCCTAGCTCGCTGCAAAGCCAGCCTCTCAGAAGCACCCAGCTGGCTACGTGGACACCTGCCTTTGGTACCCATGCCGAGCCAGCAAGCAGACTCTTGGCTGGGAAAGGAGTGCATAGGGTGAGGGTGGGGGGGGGAGGAAGAGGGTCCTTTCTCTCCTTCATCACTTCCCTATATGTCAGAGGTCATGTGAGTCAGAGTCTCTCCTGGGTCCCCCAAACCCCCTTCCCATTGCTCTGTTCTATCATACTTCAGTAGACCCCGCCTAGGCGCCCTTTACCAGGCCGGTGTACCTACGCCTTAGCTGCTGTTGAGTGTTGGCTGCCCACAGCTCAAGGCTGCATCCTTCTTGGGAGGACTTCTGTTGACTGATGGGAGCTACCTTACAAATGACTGGCAAGTTATACCCTCTCCCCAGGGGTGGCCAGCAGCCACTGACAAACTAACACAGCGTTAAAAGGCAGCCCCCACTGTCTCAGGGTGGGGTCTCTAGGCGCTGCCTTTCATGCGCTATGGCTCCTTGTGGGATCAGGCTCAGGACAGGCTTTAGCTGAACCCCCATCTTTTTCTCTCCTTACTTCCTTAAGGATTTCACTTGAGAGAAGTCCCTCAACAAATCACAGCACAAGAATCTTCTCAGCCTCTGCTTTGAGAGAATCCTTCTTAAGACACACACTATATTGGAGCTATTTCCTTCCTTCCTTCCTTTCACTTAAAATGCATTTAGCATCGCCTCTTAAGTGCTGAAGACAGAGTCACAGACTGCCCTGAAGGAGCACCTAGTCTAGTGGGATAGGCAAGGATACACAGATACAATTCAACGTGATGTGTGTGTGAAGAGGCACACACACAAGGGATACCTAATCTGTTCTGGGTGGATCTAAGGAGGGTTTGCCTAATGAGGTGATGATTAAGCGTAGGAGGACTTCGAAGATGAGTAACATTTAGTTGAACAGGGAGGAGAGGAGTGGGAAAAGGTCACTGCAGATAAGAGAATAGTGTGTGCTCAGAACAAATATATGACTGAGCAATTAGAGGGAACTAGCTAGAATAACAGAGGGAAGTAGCTTGTCCAAAACTAATGGCAGACATTGCTACTGGATCTTAGTCTTCTCACTTGCTGAGCCTTGATTCTGCCTTCTTGACCCTTCTTAACTCAGCCCCCTAGTCAGCTACCACTAGCTGATTAGAGTTGGTCCTCAGGATTAAAACCCTTTGCCATCCCTTTGGTACATGTGTTTTTATGCTTTATCTTCAACTACACATCTCCAAATCTACAACCTTACCTGCATCTGCTCCCACACAACTCCTCCCACATTAATCCCCATAACAAAGAAAATGTCTCTTTGTTTATCTATAGCCAACCCATCTACTGGAATTTCAGATCTTGTCTCCTACCTTTTCAGGGAACTTTCACTATTGATTATCATACCCTTTGTGCTCATATCTTCAAACTCTACCTTTACTGATTCTTTTCATTAGATTTTTTTAATTGTCTTTATTTTCCCCTTCAAAAGTGATTTTTAAATTTATATTAATTTACATTTAATTAACATAGAGTAAAATTCACTGTTTTGTTACAGTTCTATGAGTTCTGACCAATGTGAAGAGTCAGGTACCCGCCACCATAATTACAATATAAAAGAGTTCAGTTATATTCCTGAGCATCTCCTTCTATGCCACTGGGGCAGACACTGTAGACTAGCTAATTTAATATCCATTTCTAGCCCCTTCATCTGACCACATTCCAGCATACAGGTTGAAAAATTGAAAAATATGCTTTCAATACCTTCCTTGAATATGAGGCTAGTTAGATGTCACAGCTTCAGCCAATAAGAAACAGAATACGTTGAAGACATTAAGTGTGATTGTTAGGAAAGGAGTTTTAGAGGTAGAAAACACTGACATTTTTCCTTGACACTTTACTTTCATCTCAAACACAGAAGTGATGTCTAGAATCATATACTTCATGATTATCTGATTAAAAAATTATATAAGTAAATCAACAAGGTTAAAGAAATTGAAAACACATCAAAAAAGTCTGGAAAAGGATCAAGTGATTAAACAAATGACTAAAGTTTGGGGAATCAAATAAAGCTGCTAGTTAAGAAAATTACATTAATAAATGGGAAACTCAATGGACTCATTAAATAGCTAATTAGAAACTGCTAAAGAAGGAGTTACTGAACAGAAAGATAGAGCTAAAGAAATTACCTGGGATGCATCATTAATAGAAAAAAAGAGTAAACAAACAACAAACATGGAAGATAGAATAAGTAGGTCTAAAAGTAAGGGATTTCCAGGAGGAAAAGCTAAAAAGTGTCAGGAAAAGACAGATTCAAAAAGATTGTGGCTGGGGATTTTCAGAATCAATATAACTCATCCTCAGACTCAGGGCATCTTTTGAATCTCAAGCAAGATAAACAATACTTAAAAAAAAATCCACACCATTCATATCATCCCCAAGTTGCAAACAAAGAGAGAAATCTTAAATATGACATAGAGAAAAGAAAAGCATCTTATAATTATACTGCAGCTGTTTTCTCAAAACCAAGAGTTTAGGGGCAAGCAGCTAACAGACTAATTGTTGATAAAAATTATCTATATAAGACCTGTATACTCATATCTTTTAAATTGTAATGTGAAATAATGATGTTTTCAGACAAATAAAAACTGAGAGCATTAACATCAACAGACTCTTTACTGAAGGAATTTCTTAAGGATGTACTAAATGTGAAAAATAATCTATAAAGAAAGCCTAAGGAAATGATAAACTAAGAAAAGTGGTAAATACGTGGCAAATTAAACAATCATTAACTATATAAAACATTAATTATAATGTGTAATTGAGGGATGCCAAAAGGCAAGGCAAGACAGAAGTAAAATACTGGCAAATAATAGCATGTTATCTGAAATGGCAGTGACTGGAGTCGAAGGTTCCAAGATATATATATGTAGAGTTTTGGAGAAGGTTTAATATACTGATTAACTTTTTACTTTATTAAACTAACCATGCATGTTACAACTTTTAGGAAACTACTAAACAAACAGAAATAGAGGGTATAGCTTATATATTAGTGAAAGGGAGAAAGTGAAATGGGAAGAAAAACTCAACTCAAAAAGAGGCAAAACAGGAAAAAATATCAGGACTAAAGTAAGCACAATATAAAGGGTAGAAATAATCCAAAAACATCAATAATTACAATGACCTAAATAGATTAATCTTACTTGTTAAATGTCAATAATTGACAGAATGGATTTTTAAAAAAAATCCAGTCATACCTTGCTTATGGTGTTTATACTTAAAATATAAGGATATAGGAAAGTTTCAAGTAAAAGAACAAAGGAAAATCGTAAGACAAAACCAACTAAAAGGAAGACTGTATCATTCTACAAATACCAGACAAATTACTCCTGAGGCAAAAACCATTTCTCCACATCAAGATGGACACTAAATAATGGTAGAAGGTTTAAATATCCAGAAAGATATAAAATGGGGTAATATCATAACTATATGTATGAAGCTAACATAACTACAAGAAAAAATTAAAAATCTACTATCATAGTAGATTCTGAACATGTTTTCTCCATAACTGTATTTCATACTGACAAAAATATCAATCAAGATATGATTGTCAGTAATGCAAGATCTTTTCAAGCACATATAGCACATTTATAAAAACTGAAGTGGAAGAGAACATAATACAACTCTGAATACATATTAAATAACCTGTAAAATATAGCTCATATTATCTGATCACATTCCAATTAAATTAGAGCAAATAACATCTTAAAAATATATAACATAAAAATTAAAAATACACTTTAAGTAATAAATAGATCAAAGAAAACATTATATTTGATATAAGAAAACACTTAGATCAGAATGATATGACAAAAATAAGTATCAAAATTTGCTGACATACAGCTAAAGCAGTACTTCAAGGGCAATTTATAACCTGAAATGGATATTTAAAGTTTCAGTTATACAAGATGAATACTTTCTGGCGCTCTACTATACAGCATTGTGCCTAGAGCTAATAACACTGTCTTATACTTAAAACTTGCCAAGAGGGTGATCTTTTGTTAATATTCTTCCCATACCAAAATGATATGATCTGACACAACATTGTAAAATGATTATAAATCAATAAAAATATTTAAAAAAATGATATGATCATCTCGATAAACAAAAATCTTCTGAAAAAATTCAATACCCATTCAGGTTTTAAAAGTCTACAGGCAATGTCCTATTTACTGGTGAACATTCAAAGCATTCCTTTCAAGATCAGGAGCAAGCCAAGGATTACTCTAATGGCCTTTGTACTGGCAGTCCTGATAAATGTAATAAAGCAAGCAAAGAGGATGTGGGGAGAAGTCAAAAGACTCAAAAAGGGAAGAAGGGAAAAACAGAACTGTACTTATTCATGCATGGTATAACTATCAATGCACAAAACCCAAAAGAATCTGTGGGCACCTTATTAGACTTAGAGTACGTAGCAATACCAAGTGTTGGCGAGACACAGACTATGATGGGCTCATGTACAGTTGCTGGGATTGTAAACTGGTCAGACCACCTTAAGATATAGGTGTTTTGATCTCGCAACTCCATTCCAAGGCATATATCTTAGAGAAATTCTTGCACATAATAACCGGGAGACATATACAAACAGCAGACATATAGCAGCATTTTCTAAAATGGAAAAAACTTAAATTAATTCAAATAACCATTGACTAGAGACTAGATAAATCATGGTACAGCACACAATGAAATGGTAAAACACACCGCCACACACACACACAAAAAGAACTACAGTATGTAGGTAAACATAAGGGATTCAATACACATAATACTGAACATAACAGTTTGCTGAAAACATAAAACATAATTTCTTCACATAAATTTCACAAGTAGGCAAAACTGAATAACCTATGCTTATGTGGCAAGATGATTTAAAAGCAAAGGAATTATAGATATGAAATTCAATATATTGATTATGTGGAGGAGGGAGTTTAGAGACAGAGAAGGGTCACATGGAGCTTTGAAGAGAATGATAACATTCTCTTTCTTCAGCTAAGTTCTGGATTGACTGATATGTGTTTTATTATTTTTTAAAATCATACATATGAAATCAGAAAGGACCCTGTGGTATCTCCCTAGGCATAGACTCCCCACCCCACCATGTCCCCTGCCTCTTGCTTGTAGAAAAGCTTCAGCCTTCTAGGTCTTTCCTGAGTTTCAAAGAGTGAATTTAATCAGAGACATGAGAAAATGGAGAAACAGAGAAAAACAGTCAAACAAGAGAAAATAATACTTTGGCCATAAAACAAAGTCAAGGACTTCAGTTCCTTCTTAAGGGCTATAGATAATATGATAAGCCATATCTTTGAGTGTTTTTTTACAGATACTAAAACCCCCGCCAGGTAAAAGAAGTTATCTGTATGATGACCACAAGTACACAGACCCCAGACAGGTTGGAAACAGAAGGTTGATGATGTTAATTCCTGAAACACCACCCTGATACCCTACCACCAACCAATCAGAAGAATGTTCATGAGCTGATCAGATACCCTACAACCATCATTCTTAATGCTGCCTTTAAAAACACTTCCCCTATTAGGGGAGGGTACAGCTCAAGTGGTAAAGCACATGCTTAGCACACACAAGGTCTTGGGTTCAATCCCCAGTACCTCTATTAAAAATAAATAAACCTACTTACCTTCCCACCAAGAAAATAATAAAATAATACAATAATAAATAAAGTATTAAAAAAAATAAAAACACTTCCCTAAAAGCCATAAGGGATTTCTGACTTTTTGAGCTGCCAGTTCTCCTTGGTTGGCCCCACATGTTGGTGGGTGCCTTGCAATAAACGCTGTACTTTCCTTCACCACAACCCGGTGTCAGTAGATTGGCTTCACTGCACGTCAGGCAAGTGGATGCAACTTTGGTTTGGTAACACATACACATTATATATACTTTTGTATGTGTCATATATTTCATTAAAAAAAGCAAATGCTTTGTTCTGGCACCTATACTATGATAAAAGCTATCAAAGCCAATTTGTCAGAGACCTGTAGCTTTATTAATCCCTTCCGTCAGATTTCTGTTCTGCAGCAATACTGCTTTTCACTCCTGAATAATCTAGATGTTGAGAGGATACCATGTCTGAGGGATCATGAATAAGAAAAATGGTAGGGTGGGATTCAGTGGGCACTCATGAAGACACAGCTTATTAGATCCCAGTGATGGCCGAACTCCACCCACATCCACATTATAAAAGAAAACTGGCTTCTCTGTTGTCACCTGGAAACCAGTGCTTTTCTGTGGGGTTTTTCAAATTGTTGGTCCCTTAGGATCAGTTAGCCATGCAGCCCCAGTTCTTTCAGCACTGCATGTAGTGGTACTGGAGGAGGCTCCTATTAGCTGGCACCAGTTTGCCAGAGCCAATGTAAGCATCTTTCACCAACTCCAGCTTAAGTGATGTCACATTGGTAGCTTGAAATCAGCCCTGCTGGGAGTATTTACACCACAGAAACACGCAAATGCTACAAATCAGGTCCCCTTCTTATCCTCCACTCCCAGTCAGTTGTTAACATATCTACCAGGACACTGCTGGATGTGACAAAGCCATAGAATCATATGATAACAACTCAGGCCTCATGGTGTAACGGAATGAAACAGGATTAAATTAACAAACTTCCTCAGTCCCAGAGAATGCCTGACACATTTGCATTCAACTGTGAGGAGCAAGCATCCTGGGCTTCCCTGAATACTTTTTCCTTCCCCTGAGTGGTTCTAGGGATCCAGAGTTATCAGGTCTAGAAGTGGTCCCAGGGTCCCGGCAGACAGAACAGGGAAATTCCTAAATCAGCCACTGCAATATATTGGATTTTGCAACCATTCACAAAGTTCAATTTTGGTGGAAATGTAAGGTTTAAAATTCATAAGATTAAAAGAGTGTCTTTCCCACAAAAAATACACTATACTATTACTGACTGATCTGGCTTCAACAGCTGAGTGGTTTAATTAAACTACCGTTTTTACACTCAATAACTGACTTTTTATTCCTTCTCAGGAAGGTGTGAGGATTAATTTTTATTTGACTGCTAACATTTATAAAACTTACAATCTCCTTAGAGAAATAAAATACAACAGCAATAAAAAAAATTAGTCAATGGATTCAGCTCCATATAACATCTCCTGACCAATCCAGCCCCCAGAGCCTCGCCAAATTAGTTCCTAGTGAGGAACTTTATTTCATTCAGCAAGGGCTTATTCATTATCACTTCTAGACACAATTCTACAGGGTAGGCACACAGTAGTGAACAAACTGGTAAAGTCTTTGCACTCACAGAACTGTCTAACAGAAAAGAAAGAAAATTCAACAAATACATAAAAGAAAGTACAGTAACAAGAAAAAAAAATTTGTGACTATGTATGGTGACGGATATCAACTAGACCTATTCTGCTGATCATTTTGACATATATACAAATATTGAATCATGATGTTGTGTACCTGAAACTGAGATGTCGTTTGTCAATTATATTTCAATTAGAAAAAATTTAAATAAAACATACACATCATTCATGTAATAACAATAACATAAGAATAAATAAACTTGCATTTTCAAAGTCTTAGATATATGACAAGAAAGACATGACGAGTAGGGATAGAAGTAGAGTACCATAGGCGCATAAACCAGAAAAACCCATCCGAGGCCAGGGTTCATGTAAGAGTTCTCCAAGGAAGTGGCATTTAGCCTGGGATCTAAAAGCTTAGTAAAAGCTAACCAGGGACAGAGGGGAAAGAAAGTAAACCAGCATACACGATAATTCTGAGACACCTTTTCATGAACAGACTGAAACGGCTATGAAAAACTTTTCTTCTACGTCCTATTTGGCCACCGTTCAGCTGTGTGACCCTGGCTGAATCTCTGAATGGCCTGCCACCTCAGCTGCATGTGTTACATGAGGATTTTAGATTATAGCACCTCTTAGGGCTCTTTCTGGCTATTTGACTGCAAGGCATTTAACGTATATTATTATTTATGTGAATAACTGATAGTTATCTATACACATAGATCATTATTTAGTTAGTACAAGTAAAAACTGCTCTTTTTGAACAGGCTTTGAGCAATTTGGCACACGCTGTTTCCAATACAGGGTGGATGTTCACAGAAACTCCTCCAAGTAAAAATACTAGATTACAAAATCCTTTTTAACGCAGAGTAGAGCTGATAGGACAGAAATGGAATTTTTTAGTGCCAGAAACAATGAAAAAGTGTGAATCTGCAGAGGCAAGTAAGCTGTGCAGTTGGAGCACAAAAGGAGGTAAATGTGAATCTCTGGCAGCTTAGTGCCTGCGTTTTCGAGGACTGTGGGAGAATCCAGAATAATGCTGGCGTCTTAAAGACTGAGGATTACATCCTTAAAGGATAAACAAAACAGAAGTTCTGCCTTAAAGTAGACATTGGAAATACATCCTGTCTTGGACTTAATTTAGGTAAAGCAAAAACTACCCAGCCAGTTTCTAACCATTAATACAAGCCTGTATTTACACAGCTGGAGTCTATATTCACCCTACCGCTGTCGTCCAAAACCCTCAAGCTCAAAATTTAGTTTAAAGTGATTCCATGTTGGTAGTTCACCTAGTTACCTGGTAAAAGCAACCACAAATGATCTCTGAAGGAATGCACTTTAAACCCAAAGCTTCCAAGTTTCTACTGATAAAGCTCTAAGCTAGATGAGCTCATCATCACAAATAGCTAAACCCAAGAGACAACAGGGCATGACGAGTTAATGGAAATGCCAAACAAAAGAATCAGATTTATTCCTAATAATCTGCATTATTATTCTTAATAATCTTTGCATTAATTTTGGAATTATGAGCAACAGAATATAAAAATAACTATGTAGAAAATGGTAAAAGAAATAAAAAGAGAAAATTGAAATTATGTTAAAAAAAGATTATCAAGTATATTAGGCCAATCTGAAAATGCAGCAAATAATGCTCTACAAATGGAAAGAAGTAAATGGCTGAGAATTTTCCAGAACTCATGAAAGGAAACAATCTCAGATTCAAGAAACCCAATAAATAAATAAAAAAAGAAACGCTCACTTAGCAATGTTGAACTACAGGACACTAACCAGGAAAGCAAGATCTTGAGAGGAGTAAGAAAGAAAGAAAAAATTACATCAACGGAATTAATATTAGACTAAATGTTGACTTCTCTAAAGCAACTGAAGGTCAGAAAACTATGGAATGATAACTTTACAATGCCAAAATCAGAGTAACTGAGTTTTATGTCTGCCCTCCCATTTTTATACCCAGAAAAACGATCTTCTAAGAACAGAAGCAAAATAAAGATATATTTGGGACTATGGCTTTCAGGTGAAGGTTACTGCCAGGCTATACTCTAAGGAAAGCATCTTGGGGAATAAATATCCTAACCTCACTCTCCCCTCCTTCCTTATTTTGTGAAACGAATCAGAAACCAGAGACTAAGGGAGCTCTTTTCAGTTTGAAGAAAAACAAAAATCCCAAAGCCTCCAGGAGCATGGAGTAGGAACAAATGGAAGGCATCCAAAATAATTCTCCCGACTAATTTTATAAATCAAAAATTACCTTGATTCCAACCCAGATAACGGCCATCTAAGAAGGTGAATTACGTGTATCACGCATGAGCACAGATGTAAAGTATCAGCAATGCATAAAGCAGGCGATATACTAAGGCCAGTCTGGACCATACTAAGAATATAAGATTGGCTAAAATTTTTTAAAAATAATCAATGTTATTGACCAAAATAGCAGATTAAAGTGAGAAAAACCCCACAAGATCATAGTATTTGATAAAATGAATGATCTTCATCACCTTTCTGGCCTTTTCTGACCTTTGTGATAAAAAGGCTTAGTCAAAGGGAACCCTTAGACACCGATGGTGGGAAGGTAAATTGGTGCAGACACTATAGAAGACAGTATGGAGTAGCCTTTAAAAAACTAAAAATAGAGCTATTATATGATCCAGCAATCTCATTCCTGGATATATATCTGGACAAAAAAGGGAAAACTAATTTGAAAAGATACAGATATCCCGATGTTCAGAGCAGCACTATCTACAATAGCCATGATATGGAAACAATCTAAGTGCCCATCAACAGAAAACTGGCTTAAGAAGATACGTTATTACTATTCAAACAGAAAAAAGAATGAAATATTGCCATTTGCAGCAACCAGGATGGACCTAGAGAATATTATACTTAGTGAAGTAAGTCATATACTTCAAATACTATATGATATCACTTATATGTGAAATCTAAAAAATAATACAAATCAATCTATATACACAACAGAAACAGACTCACAGATAGAAAATAAATTATGGTTACCAAAGAGGGGTGGGTAGGGACAAATTAGGATTATGGGCTTAATAGATACAAACACTATACATCAAATAGACAAACAGCAATAGCATAGTATAGCACAGGGAATTACATTCAGTATCTTATAATAACCTATAATGGAATATAATCAGAAAAAAAGAACTGAATTGCTATGCTGTACACCTGAAACTAACACAATATTGTATGTCAATTATACTTCAATTTAAAAAAAGGCTTAGTCAACTAGGAATACAGGGATATATTTTTAATATGATAAAGACATCCACACTACATCTATAGCAAAATCATACTCAATGGAAATGTTAGAGACATTCCATTTAAAATAAGGAACAAATCAAGATGACAAGTACCATAAGTATTGTTCAGCATTATATGGGAAATCCTAATCTGTGCACAAATTAAAAATAAAAGGTATACAGATTAGAAAGAAACAAACACAACTATCATAATTCACATGACTGATTACTGACAAAGAAAATTCAGAAGAGTCTACAAATTATAAGTAAGAATTTTTTACAAAATTGCCAAATGGAAGATAAATACACAAAATTTTTACTGTATCGCTATATAGCACCAATAGTTAGAAAATGCAATTTTAGAAAAGATATTATTTAAAATAACAAAAATAAGGTACTTATCAATAAAACTAACAAAAGATATGGAAGACATCCTCATGTAGAAAATTATAAGCCTTGAGTGCAAGACTTTAAAGGAGAATTAAATAGATAAACTATGATCATAAATAGAAGACTTAATATCACAAAAGATGTAAAATTTCCCTAAATTTATCTTTTGACTTCATAGAAGTCCAAACAAATCCTGGAAAGAAGTTTTAATTTGACAATCTGATTCTAACACTTATGAGAAAGGTCAAGTATCAGCCAAGATTGAACTGAACTGAAGAAAAAGAAGGCTAGATGGTCTGCTCTTCCAGATGTTGAAGGTTATCATAAAGGATAGTAATTTGCAAATTGCGCTATTCGTAGAAATAGTCAAATAGAACAACAGAAAAGAGAATCCAGAAACAGATTCCTCAGATATAGAAACCTATACAGCAATTCACTGCAGATTACTGTGAAAATACACTGGAAAACTAGTTATCTATAAAGAAAAAGAAGTATGGATGTCTTATGGACAGGATGTTTGTGTCTTTCCAAAATTCCTATGTTGAAGCCCTAACCCATAGTGTGATGCTACTTGGAGGTGGGTCCTTTGGGAGGTAATTAGGTTTAAATGAGGTCAGGAGGGTGAGGCCCCCATGATGAGATTATCATCCTTATAAGAAGAAGAAGGGAGACCTGAGGTTGCTCTCTCCACCACGCGAGGACACATCAAGAAGACAGCTATCTGCAAGCCAGGAAGAGGGCTCTCACTGGGAACCAGATCTGCTTGCACCTTGATCTTGGACTTCTCAGCCTCCAAAACTGGGAGAAATAAATTCCTGTTTTAGCTATCTATCTAGCCTATGTATTTTGTTATGGTAGCTTGAGCTAATACAGGATGTCGATATTACATTTCACATTTCATTCTCATGAATTAAAATCAAAATTAGGAAAGGCAAAACTTTAAAATGTCTAAGAGAAAATATAGGAAAAATATCTTTATGACCTAGAGTAGGAAAGGATTTCTTAAACAAGACACAAAAGTGCTAACTTATCATAGAAAATACTGATATATTTTACTACATTAAATACAAGAACCTCTATTGATCAAAAGACACCATCAGGTGAGTATAAAGACAGCCATAAAGATAATGTTCGTAATACACACAACCAACAAAGGAGTCACATCCAGACTGTATAAAGAACATATATGGATCAACAAGGAAAAGAGAACAAACAAACAAACAAAAAAACAGAAAAAAGTGCTGAACAAACTTTAGCAAGAAAGGTAATATGAGTAACCAATGAACTTATCAAAAGACGGTCAACCTTGGCAGCCAAGAATATACAAATCATAAACCATTTTATGTGCATGCATGCACACATACTAAACAGTGTGGTAACTGCAGGAGTGGGTGAGAATGTAGAGCATTAGCAACTGGGTTAGGGCTAGGTTTGGGGTTAGGGTTAGGGTCATCCCTCACAATGGGAGGGTCAACCTGTATAGCCACGGTAGAAAGGCATTGCCTAGAAAATTTGAAAGCATGGGTACCTTACGTTTACCAGGGATACACCCTAGAGAAATTATTGCACATGTGAACCAGGAGACGTGCACCAAAAAGTTCTGCAGTATTACTCAGAATCAGAAAAAAACTAATTAACAACCCAAATATCATCAACACAAGAAAGCTAATTTGTATACATAACACAGCGGAATTTTATACAGTAACAAAAATACATGAACCACAGCTCCATTCATCTCTATTGCTAAATGTCAAAATCACCGTGGACTGAAAAAAAGTCAAAAAAGAGCTCTGAAAAGCAGAAACAGACAAAACTGAACAATATATTGCTTTACAAATAAAATTCAGGATAGTGATTTCCTTTTGTCAGGGACGGGCTGAGAGAATACGATGGAGGAGGGCGACCCCTGGGCCATCACCAGAGTACCTGGTGGTATTCTCCGCTTCAGCTGAGGGGTGGGCCATATCTGTTCATTTCATTATTCCCTCATTAATCTGTATGTGTACATTACAGACGCTGTTACATACATGTTGCATTATAAAAATGAAACCTTGGTAAATCTCACACTTTCATTCTCAGTCTCTGTACAAAGTCCCATTCAAAAAAGTACAGTCAAAACAGCAAAATACAATAAATTTTAAATGCAATTTAAAAAAACGGCAGATTATGAAACCACCTGTAATTCCATTCTCAGGACCTCCTCTCTCCTGCTGGCTACCCAAAGACCTAGATCAAAGCTCAGAATATTTATTGTTTGCCTGAGGAAACAACTGAGAATTTTAAGGCCTTATCAGTTTTCCTTCTTGATAGGTTCACATTCTACTCAACTCTATGGAAATCCAGGATTCTCCATCAGTGGATGGAAAACTAGTCACAGGAGAGCGCTAAATGGCAGTGATCCCAGGGCCAGAAGGCCTCTGCAAGCTGCCCTTCTATGCTCCCATCCCATGGGAAACTTCTCTAGGAGACCTCCCCACCAGGGATCGGCCTTACTTACATTTCTATCAGCCACCGTGCACTTGTGTTACTCTTTCCACAAAGTCTCCAGGAGGCAACTCACAGCAGGATCCCTGTTGAGATTTCTAATAACCACTCCAGCTCTTTTATGGAATGCATTAGTCACAAAATACAAAATGATGTCACACTAGCTGACATGACCAACCTCTCTCTACCAAGGCTCATCACTGATGCCGGTAGAGTCTCAGCTGATATCCAAGGGGACTTGGTAAATACTCTAGTGAGATGGTTCATTCTTGAGCCATTCGTCTTTTAGTATCAGCAGCCTGCTCGCTTTTGTTTCTTTAAAGTTTATAATGCTGCCTCCTGAGTTTGGCGGTGGGGAACTGCCTACCATAGCATTTGTTTTGGGGTTTACAGATACTACAACCTTTCAGGTTTGAAGAGGTCTGTGCTTTACCCAATCACCCAAATCACCTTAGTTTCATCACCTGGTGTTCTCTGCACCTTCTCCAACTCCTTTTCTTTCCTCATCGTTATGATACAGGCCATTAAAACTCTATGCTACACTCTGCTTATCTGAGGAGCAGGACAAAGCTGGCTCTGGCATCACAAAGCTGTGAAGAGAAGGTGTCCCTTGGAACAGCCAAAGTGTGGGTGAGTCCCTGTTCACAAAAGGGGCTGAGATGAGAGAGTATCAGTGTGGGTATCTGGTCACTGGGCAGAGACTCTGTGTGTTCTCTTCTCTTCCTGAACAGAGTGAGAGCCTTTCATGAATGGAATCCAAACTCAAGCTGGGTCATCTAAGCCGATCTAAGCTGAGTAAGGATTATGGTGCTTAGTGTCTTGGATGACTGGGCAGAGGAGAACTATGTTGCCCTCAGCAGATGAGCTAACAAAGTTGCCTGAGTGAATATGGACAGAGATAAGAAACAAGTGGCCTTAAAATATCAGAGTCACCTAAGAAAGTCCAATTTTCCTTTCTGTTTCAGGACCATCAATACACCTCTGCAGGATAGTGAGAGGGATGTAAACGGAGGAAAAATATCTCCACTGCAATCTTGTGTTAAATGTAAACATAGATATATAGCATCACTCCATAGCACTTCTGCCCTTTCTCCTGAGCTCCAAATAGGATTTGACCTTGTATAGATTAGTTTTGCCAATATCTACAGATCAGACTGACCTCCTTGTAACTTTGGTTCTGTATTTTATAAAGTGGTGCCTACTCTTCTCAATCATTCTCAGTTCTGGGATTAAAGCTGAAGATCTGATCATGGGAAATGCTGCTGAGCTGACCTGAGAACATGGCAAGGGCTTAATGCTCTCAGAGAGTCAGGCAGTGGTCTCTTAGCCGCAGATTATAGTTAAAGGATGCCAGGACCCACTTAGCACAGCCAACCTAGAGAGCTCTAAAGAACATGTGGTAAACAGGGCAGAAAATATCTAGTGTCTACTAGGGAATAGCTAAGAATTAGAAAACAGAAGAGAGACAATATTCTTTAATACTGCTTTCATGAGTAATTCTTGGAAACTGCAAAATGAATATTATGAAAGATTTGTTTATGGAAAGGTACAAGGAGGTTCGAAGCAAGAGCTCTATGGCCACTAACATGAATTTGGTACTCTGCCTCCTCCCGCAAATAAAACAAGGTGTAAGCAATCTGTCTGTATGCTGACCAGTAAGCCCCCCAAAATGAAGAGATGTTAGACTCACATTGGTGACATATTCGATGTCCTTCCAAAGGATGCACTCCCTGGGGAAATCAGCCAAGTCTAAGAAGTGATCCACCACCACTTGGCCGATTAAGTCATGACGAGAGAACCTGTCAAAGTCATAGACAGAGAAGTGAAGCTTTCGGGCCGCAAGGTCATTGTAGGGAACCGGAAACAAAAACACTTCGTCAAACACAGGGTTCAGCGTCTTTCTGTGCACTTTAGTCTGGTGTTTTGTTTTCCGATCGGGAAGCAAATAAATCTTGACATAAGGATCTGAAGTCCCAGAAAAGTCCTTGGCGGGCAAATTGACAGCCTTGTGAATCTTCACTATGAGCTGCTCTAAGTCACAGTCATATTTTAAAATGAAGTTCAGTTTCCCACAGGCTTTGCTGTTACTCCTTCTTCCATCATCATTATCCAGCGACCTCTGCTTATATAACTCCGGTTTAATTCGCCCAATTCCAGTCAACTGTTCCTGTTTTTGAAGCTGTTGGATATTGAAGTCTGGGTTTGACAGGTTGAGTTGTCTTCGGATAGAATTATGCCTTGAGTGAAGAACGAGAGAGAACAAAGTTATAACCTCATTAGTTCCGCGTCTTTCAGAAACGTGTGCCTGGGATGTAGGTAGACTGTTACGCACTGTTAAAAGCTTAGATCTATGGGCCTTCTTTTTTTTTGGCCTAAATTCAAAACGCTCATCAATGGAGTCAGCTGCACCCCAAGGCTTGAAGCCCAAAATCGAGGCCTGGCAGCAGGAAATGAACTTACTAGCATGTGACCTTGGAGCTTTAAAGGTTTAATGCACTTTCTAAACCGTCTCATGTGCCATTAAAGAAGCTTATTCAGCTGGTAGGAGGTAAAGATTTGTACAAACTGGTTTAAAAATAAAATTATTCACCTAGGTATCTAATATCCTGAAATTAAAATCATCAGCTCTGTGTTCTCTTAAGAAGAATGGATCTTTCTCTAAATTATATAGAATCCCCTGTCACTGGCTTTTAGCCTTATAAGGATGCACATTCTTACTGGTTCAAATCAAATCATTTCATCACAGGAAAATGGTTTTCGCTCCTTTGGAAATGTACATGGCAGGATGGGTCTGCTTGTAGTAGACTACGTTGACTCTGACAGATGCAAGGACCAGCTTGGTGACTATGCTTCTGCTGTACCACATGGGTGATCAGGGATGAGGAGGAAAGGTTTGATTTCTGTAATAAACACTGAGGGCATAAAAATTAAAGGTAAGCTACTATAAAGGTATATGGAGATTCAGTTAGACAAGGATGGACGCTGATATTTGCAAATTAAGTACTTGCTAACAGACTCTACTCTTCAGCCAGTAAGCTTATTGGTTTAGGTTAAAAGTTTCCCTGAAATTGTCTCAGAAACCTGCCTTATTTTGTGTGGATCTTCACCAGCTGAGAGAAGTCATCATCACATACAAAGTTGTCTTTAAGGTTAGTTTTGTTTGTTTTTGGCTCAGAGTTCAGAGCTGTTATATTGTATTTCCTGCAATCTCTTAATAACTTAATTAATACAGCCTCTCTACACCAAGAGGCGAAAGGGAACAGTCAAGCTGTCACTAAGGGATTGGTAAATAGTTGGAGAGGCAGAGTGAACATTTGAGTTTGTCTTCTTTTCCTTTCTTAAGACTACTTTATGAAATAAAGATGTAAAAATGGGATTAACAGACCTCAAAACATGTTTGAAATTATTCTCCTTTGTCATATAGATGTTGTTAGGCTGAACAATCCTTATCATCCTAAAATTCCCTCCTGACTGCTAATCATCCACGTGGTACAATGAGAGCACAATCACAGAGCTGTCATTTGCATCTGTCACAGCCAACAGTCCACCGCAAACACACCCAGGTACACACATTCCCATACGTGCAGAAATGATGTGGTCTGAAAGTGTCTGCTGTGAGATGTTAACTTTTAACAGAGAAACCCACCACCTGAAGTTCTCTCTGTATCTTGTGATTTTTCAAGGGGTGAGGAATAGTTAGGGGATGCTGTTAGGCACCTAAAACTGGCTTTCTGTGCTAGTGCAGCCAGGTCAGTCCCTCATCTAGATGTTGAACCTTTGTGATGCCAGAATAGAGCTTTAATCTTGCTCTATTAGGATCTCTGGGCAGAAAGGTCTGGCAGGCAGCCGCACGGAGCCAGCCCTGTGCAGAGGCCATAAGCAGCTGATACCAGCTCTTCCTTCCTCTGTTGTTGATTTTTCTTTCCAGGCTGGATTCAAACAAGGGCCCTACTTGAGTCTGGACTCAGCTCCCACCTATGATGGGTCATTCTGGGCACTACCTAATTAGCAGTGCAGTTTAAACACTGAAAGGCACCTTTGAGACCCACTAGATACACCTTCTCAGCACCAATGTCCACGACAGAACACTGGACCTGTGTCTACACCAGCGCCAACCCCTGACACTCTGCTCTCACTTTCCCCCAAGGTGGCTGCTGAGCAGACTCGCTGTGCATAACAACCTATCTTTGACGTATTTGAGTCCTGGCTTTAAATTCATCCCAGCAACATTTTGTCTCATCCCTCATCTGTAGGACTAAGCCTGCCATGTAAATTTTAATTCAAAAGATATGAACTTGGCTGCTGGGCAATGGAACATATTCTGTTTTACTTGTACACTTTCTTAGACATGAAATCTGGAGAGAAATAAGTCCTGCTTGCTCTGCTCTTCTAAGCACAACGGATTGCCAGAGGGTAGAGGGGGTGGGCTGGGGAGGGCATTACGGAGACATTTGTACTTCAAAGACCAAAGCAAGATCCCAGCCCCTCAGAACCCAGCTGTACAGGAGGCCTCCATTCAAAATGCCAACAGAGCTGAAGATTCTTTTCAAAAATCAAGCACAGACATGAATATATCATCTACGCAAATGTTTTTACACGACCAGTTTCATTCCCAACCCTGTTCACCTCATTCAAAATCGCACTTACTACTGGGAAACCAGTTGAAACCAACTGTAAGGTAGTGGCTTAAAGCAGATGGCAAAGACTGTAACAGCCCACGATAGTTCTCATTCCAGGAGAGAGTGGGCGATGACTGGAGCTGGGGGCAGAGAGCAGAGAAGCTCAGAGCAGCCCGAGAACCAGGGGAACTCATAGCCCCCCAGCACCCCCCACCCCCGCATCACCTCTGCAGATCTCTGGGCTGAGAAATGAGAAAGGAGAGCAGGGAGGCCGCCCCAGGGACATGAAGGAGAAGATGAGGTAGAGGAAATGGAAAAATCAATACCCCATGGCTCCCCTAGGCTACTCAAATAGAGGCGGGAAGAAACAGCAAGTCCAAAGTAGGAGAGAGGAAAGATACAAAGCAGAATATGGTGACCTGAGCTCCCCTCCCCCAGATGAGGGGTTTGGAAATGGTCAGTGGAGGTGGACCTGAGTGCTGTAAACTATAGCTCCCCAGGGTAAGGGTCTAGAATTTAATGCCACTGAGTGAGTCTGGCAAGGAGGGGTCTGTGTCTGAAGCAGACAGTCCCCTGAGTAGGTCTGGGGAGCTCCTGTATCTGGGTATTTTCAGGACTTAATGGGCACAATGAATGGATGGAGAGGGGGGCCCCAAGGATGGGGGCTGAGAAGGAACATTGAGAGAGGGTGTCCTCGGTAAGCAAGTACTACTTAACACAGTCTTAGAGAAGCTGGCCTTGGGGCTGGAGCTCGCAGCATCCTCCACCTCCCATCCCTGCTCAGGGCAGGAGGTGGTCATTTTCCTGGTCGTGAAACAGGCAGGAATGAAAATGTCATAGCTGGAGCTGGCCATCCCAGACCAGAGCTGGGAGACCAGAGCCTGGAGAAAGCCAAATTTCAAAGATGACCAACCAAATAAAGCAGATTTCCTACATCAAATTCAAAAACTTTCATGCCTGAAGGTATCTGAGCCGTGCTGAGTTGCAGCCAAGGGTTAGGAGAGTCAGGTGCTCATGTGCAGAAGGCTTTCCTCCTCACTTCTCCTCAAATTTGATTTAATCCCTTCCAGTGTCCTAATTTGAGTCCCAACAAAGTCTTGTTACCTGAACCATCTTGTTACCTGAACAAAGTCTTGTTACCCAAAAAGCCAATTACCTCCACTGGATCTTCAGAAAGAGGACATTACTGTAACTCAACAAATTTGAATGTGTACAGCAAGGGGTCAGCTAGGGTGAAAGGCACAGAGAGGCAGAGCCTAGTCACCGCCTTCAAGGGAATGCTTAGCCAGGGATGATGAGACAGTCATACACTAAGTGTAAATCAGGGCAGAGAGGGACAGGAACTGACCAGAGGTCAGAGAGAGGGAGACTGTCACAGATGAGATGGTACTTGAGTTGAGCCTGCCTACTTAACCTGGTCTTGTACTTCTCGGCCTCCCAGCTGATGCTCTAGACCTGAACAGGGAAATTAACAAAGTCTTCCTCTCGGCTCCCAGCTCTTGAGCAGGATGGGATCTTCAGCCCTCCTGCCCCAGCAGCTCTCACCTCACAAATGCCCACATCTTCCAGTCCAGGTTCTGTATAAGATTCCGAGCCCAGAATCTCTGGCATGCCTCTCACAGCTGGGTTTCCTCTGCAAACATGGACAAATGTACACTCTTCTGCCCTCCCTCATCTCAGGGACCCCACCTCAGAGGTGAAACTTGGCCTATCCCTTCTCTGGTTTGGGGCACCAGTGTTGATAAGGCTTTGAGGTCCATAGAGAGGAAAGAGAAGCAAATGGTGATTTCAGAATCATCACGAGTCTCTTTACGAAGTTCAAGTCAAGACAGGGAAGTCCAGAAACAGTGGGAAGTTTGGAAGAAGTGGGACTCTGTTTCCCTTCTTGGAATCTTCCCTGGTGATGGAGAGGAAAGAGGGTTGTTCCTAACTATAAGCAGACACAGAAGGGGCAGTCGCAGACAGACAAGTGCAGTTAACTGACTACAAGGGCAGGAGGAAATGGAAATCTGAGGAATTCTCGTTCTGGGATTCAGAGGCTTCTAGGGTGAGTGATATAATGGAGATGTGGGCGTCAGGCCTTGGCCAGTGGAGAGGTGTGGTCAAATGAAAAGCATGCCCTGTTTCTCCCATTCCCTCCCAAGTTAAACAGACAGGACAGGACACCTTGGTGTCATATTCAAATAGTTTATCCCCCATTACTAAAATAACCCTATGTCGACCAACATTTTCTCTAAAATAGCTCACATCTCATGCCTCTTTCCATTCCCACTGCTTTCAACTGACTTCAGGTCCTCATCATCACAGGCCTGAACTGGCTGCCTCTAATGGGTACCCACCCCATCCCACACATCTGACACACTCTTGCCAGATTAATCGTCTAAAAACAATTTGAGCACTTTGATGTGTGTAATTGGTGCTTTTCTTGTATATTTCCCCAACTAGATTGTGGGCCTTTCAAGACCCAGGGCTATATCTTTCCTCTATCTTTATTACTAGCACATAATATCGAGCTTTGCACAGAGCAAATGTTTAATACATGTGTCTAGAGTAAATATATGAATGCCATGGACATAAAAGTTTCTGATAATTAAATCCCAGTAGAGAAAACATACATTTACACCTGGTTTCAGGGTTTCATGGAAGTTAAGAGAGATCTAGGCAACTTCCATTTTTGAAGCTGTCAGTTTATTAAATCTCAAGAAATAACTAAATGAGTAATTCAAAAAAGTACGTTTTAAGTGTTTACACCTAACCAATGCTCCCCACACACAACACATATAGCTTAATAAAACTGTGATATCCATCGAGTAATTACAACATTTAATCCTAGTGCACCACTTAGTGGAGGTGTGGCCAGTAATTGGCCTCAAATTTAGAAGACTCAAATGATCTTCAATTCTGTCAGAGTATTTCTGTGACTCTACAGATTGTTCAGTACAGAGATAAGTTCAAAAGTCTAAACATAAGGCTTTTAGTGAACGTGAGACCTGGGACAAGGGACCTTCCACCAGCTTCACACCATTATAGGCACGGCTCAGTTTAAACTTTTGGTGCTTTGCCACTTTCGTCAGCAGAACACGAGAAAAGTGGCCTGATACTGACGCATGTACTCTGTCAGTCATTCATGGAAAAATTCCACTGTGTGCCCGAGGCTGCACTAGGGGTTAGATATTTAGGGAGAAATAAAGCTGATGTGGTCTTTGAGCTCACAGAACTCATAGCCTACAAGGGGGCAGAGGCAATAAACATACAATCGTAGAGTCAGAAATAGATTTTAATCCTATCAAGAGTGAAAGTAAGGCTACATGTGAGACAGTAAAGAGCAGGAGGGAACGGAGGAAAGAATACATACTGCAGACAGGCGGTCAGGAAGGCCTATGAGGAGGGGACATTTTAGCTGGGCCATTAAGGCTGAAAGGAGTCAGACACGACAAAGGGAAAGGAAAAGCATTCCAGGCTGAGGGAACAGCATGTGTGAGGGCAGAAAGAGGCGGGGATCCTGAAGCAACCAAGAGAGAGGACGGTGGAGCCGGAGTGATGAGCTTTTTCAGGTGAAGCCTCTTAACTGAGTCCACATTACTGGTGTCCCCTGGGCTGTGCTACATGGTGGCACTAGCTGGGAGGTGAGGCCAACAGGTGGCCGACAGGTGACAGAAGCAGACTGTGGCAGCACTACACAGGGCCTTCACAGACCTGATCAGGAGTCTGTGGTGTGATAATTGAAATTTTTATAAAACCAAAGTGTTACAAAGAAAACCTGAGAAGACTTAAAAGCACAGATAGAACGTTCATCTTGGGACATGAATCAGGAAATGGATGAGATGGTCTTTCAAGGTTCCTTCTATTTTGAGGATCCAGGGATTTTCATATATTTGGAGTAAAAACCTTTAAAATGTTCTGGAATTGAAAAATTCTGGAAAAAAATCCATGTGCCCAGCATATTAAGTCATTATATAAAAGAGATTTCATCCAGTGGGGAGGGTATAGCTCAGTGGTAGAGTGCCGGCCTATCATGTGTGCGGTCCTGAGTTCAATTCCCAGTACCTTCATTAAAATAAATTAATAAACCTAATTATCCCCCTCCCCCCAAAATAGGGACTTCATCCAAATCAAACGGAATTAATAGGAATTTTGGAGGATTCCAACAGTAACTAGGCTCACTAGAAACAGAATGCTAATGTGCTTGATCTTGGAAGAACAGAAAGTTGTCCTGACCGGAAACAATCTTAGAAGATGAAGCAAAGCTCATCTCCCGGACATTCCAAAAGGCAGGGGTAGGAGCCCCGTGGATCCACGCTGCAGAGGCCAGGGGAGGGCAGGATTTCCAGTGCAAACGCCGCAGCAGAAGCTGTGCCAATCACAATGACAGTGGGGAGGCCCTCAACTGGGAGGCTAAGCTTGGTATGGTTGGGGCCAAGAAGGTGTCCTGGGAACTTTAGGACAAGTGATAACAGCCGCAGGACGGAAGTAGGAAGAAAGAAAGTGACAGCAGCGAGAAAGTAAAGAAGAAATAAGGACTAGCAGAGCAGACTGCTTAGAGCCAACTCAGCAAAGAATACTTTCCCCCATCCCCAGATATGGTAAGAAAAGAATGTTAAAAATGTTCTGGAGCATCAAGGAAATTTCATTAATTTTCCCAATTTTGTCAGTAAAAAAAGGTTTTATGTGTGTATGTGTGTGTGTTTATAATAGAACACAACTCTAAAGAATTGGAAGACCACACCCTTCCTATTATAAGACCATGAGTCAAAGATACATATTTCCAGACACAACCCATAAAACTAGATCAGCAGTAATTTGCATAAGAATGTTTGAAATGCATAACGATGCAAATCATCAGTATTAGGTCAAATGCAGCTGGAAAGAGTTTAGTTTTCTTATAGTAGTCAAATATTATTACACTTGATTTTGGCCATCAGAAGAGATCATTTAGTTGCATGACTTCAAAACCAAAATACATCTAAATGTAAAATGCATTTTTACAGGGACAATTCCTTCACTCTCTCTTTTAATTTTTTTCCTTCTACCCAGTTTCCACAAATTAGTGGTGAAGATATCTACAGTCTTTATTTTCAAATGAAATCTATTTCTTGATATGCAGGTTACTTATAAACTTTTCTAGAATAAGACTAACAATTATAGTGATATGACTGCTGCCAATTCATTAGAATTATGGCAGTCTTGTTCTAGAATCTAATAAAAACACAGTACTATCACTCTGTACTGATGGAACCCAGATCAGAAAAATTAACACACAGAATAAGGCCAAGTGGAAGACAATCCCAATGGAGATTCCATCTGAAGGGCCTAGTTTCTGAAGCACTGAAAGGATTTCATTATGAGTCCGCACCACTGCACAAACTCCACGGCAGCATCCAACGGAGCTCCAGTTATATTTAAGTCTTAATTCTAAAGAGAAATTCTAATGATAAAATCTGAGGATTTCTTCTAAATCAAATGGCAAACAACCATCCATTTCCTCACAGAGGAATATTTTAGGTAAAGCTCTTTGATTCAGACTTGGAAATGATGCTAAAATAGGTTTCTGAAAAAATTAAATTATAAACTGTCATATTCCATCCCACTTAACGTGAATGAGCAAAGCCTCTAGGATAAACTTGATTAACATAAAAAAAGGGTAAAATCTTATTTCTATTTCTAGGGAACAAATTTTAAAAAGATTAAAAAAAATAACCACACACTGTACTTGTACTTTCCAAATAACAGCACACGCTAGACCTCTAGCTATCACTCAAGCAAATATTTCCATTTTAATGAAAGCTGCTTTCTGAGTCTCTCTTCCTGAAGTCTCTTATTGAGAGAGAATTTTTATATCCAGTGATTCAGAACTGGCTATTTAACCTCAAAGCCACCTTTATGCATCTGGGTCTTGGGGGGGGCATGTCTTGATGATAATGAGGATAAGAACCACAGTACTGAAGGCAACATGGCAGCCCACGTGGTGGGGAACATACCAGGCACAGACCTGTGCAGAGCACATGACGCACACATTATCACTTCATTCTTAAAACCACCTATCACCATTCCTCTCTCACACAAGAGGAAAACAGAAACAGACGAAGGTTAAATAACGTGTCCAACATGACACATGTAGCTAGAGCTAGTTCGCTGGAGCCCAGAGCCCTTGCTTTCTATCACTGCACTATATCATTTTTCTACTACACGAGAGCACAAAGCATCCAGCCCATGGAAAGAGAGCGACCCTAGGCCTGGGCACCTCTGTAGACCATGCAAAGGCTGGAGATGGACAAAGTCCTCCAGCTACTGTGTGGAGTCTAAAGAGAGCCTGTGTGTGACAGCCAGGCTAGGTCAGAGGCACCGGGAATAAACTTGGTAACACTAGGAGGGCAGCACAGAAGAGGGAGTAAAAACTCAGGCTCTGGTGTTGGTTGAGCCAGAGCTCAAATCTGGACCTGGGTGCTTACCCATATATGACTTTATTTCTAAATTTCCTTGGCTCAAGTTGCTTCTTCTACAAGATGAAAATGAGAATAGGATCTGTCTCACACAAAGTTGTGAACCATAATAAAATATAAAGTTCTTAGATAACACTTGATACGGTAAGTCTTAGCAATGTTAACTATTATTGTCATGAACTAAGCAGAGACTATGCAGCACTCAGGAACCTAAGGGAGTATAGGAAGTATCAAATTTTCCATTTTGCGTCTCTGATACTGAATGGACGTGAGCAAGGTCACAGGCTCCTTGGCTGATCAATGCCACTGCCACCAAGAGAAGGGGACGGGGCATTGCTTGCCTTGTATTTAGAGAGGAAAGGGGCGTTACTGACCGAGCCGATGAGGTTGGCTCTGTGACTTGGCGCTGGATGCGGACGCCATGAGCACAGTTCTCCTGGTCCCCAGACTGGGTAGAGTGGGGAAGGTCAGGGGAGGTGTGGCTGATCTTCATGGAGGCGTCTGCACAAGGAGTGGGAGGGTCTAGGAAGCCCTCACTGTTCTCCTGCTCATTGGTCTCTGTGTCCGTGTAGTTAAGAGGCTCCTGGTTGTTTTCTTTGCTACCAGAGAACAGGCCTCGTTCTCGCCATGGAACCCAGCAGAGTTTCCAAGACACGAAGAGAGAAACGCCAAAGAGAGCAAGGCCACAGGCAGTGACCACGAGGGTCAGCAGGCTCACTGAGATATCTGCAAAGAAGCAAAGATCAAAGGTCAGTGTGATTGCTCCTCCCGTGCCCACCCACTGCACGGTGCGGGCAGAATAATCTCTCATCCGTCTGTCCCTCAGGAGTGACAGTGGAAGGCCAGGCTGGAGATGCTGCTGGGTCACCCGACTCTGTGACAGGGACAGTGAGGACTCAGACACAAGTGCAGATGAGGTAACACGCAGGCATGTTTAGAAATAATAAACAGGCTGCAACAGCAAGAGACAGGGAGTATTTAGGGGACTAGGAATGCCCTGCATGTCAACCGAGACCCTAGTCCTCTGCAATATAAATCAATGACATTCTGGGAGCAGGGCGGTTTCAACTACCCTTAAAAATTCCCCTGTCATCTCAGAGAGCTGTATGATATAATTTGGGAATTATTCAAGTAACACATTATTTAACTAACACCTTTTTAAAATAAGAGAAATTAAAATCCAGGTATAGGAGTAGGGAAGTGATCCAGGTAGGGGAATAGGGATGTGATCCAGGTAGGGGAGAAGGGAAGTGATCCAGGCAGAGGAGAAGGGAAGTCATCCAGGTAGGAGAGTACAGAAGAGTAGGGAGAATAGGGAAGTGACCCAGGGGAGTATGGAAGGTCAGTAAAGGCGGTTTTATCAAGTTAGTTACCACAGTGGGGGACCAGAGGTTAAGCTGCTGGGGAGGCTCCACACTCTACACCTTGATTTGAGGGTAGTTCTCCAGGGGCATTTCCAACCTACAGCATGCGTGGCAAAGTTAGCTTCTGTGGCCAGAAAATTCCCACATTTCAAATAAATGCAGGGGCTGGCCTTGGAGGTCAGCAGGCACGTGTTCAAATGGTGAGGGAGAAGGAATCTGGGGGCAACGATAGCGTCTGCTACATGGACCACAGCCCCACGACCTCAGTGAGGGTCCATGGCAGTGCACTGTCTAGTGGCTGTGTTCCTAACTCTCAGAACAATGGCCAAACCCCTCCAGGCTTCCGCCCCACCCTACAGGAGAGCCAGGGGGGCTAAGGCATCAACCTCAGTTGATAGCATCAACTGTGGTGCTATCAACTCCTCCCTTTAAAGGACACCCCTACCTGCTTTACTGGGCTCCATTACCCCCAGGAACCTCAAGGATTCTCTCCCAGGATCTGTTTTCACTATCCATCATTAATATTTGCATTGCTTCAGCCAAAGTTTTCTGAATGCCCATTACATGCCAGGGGCTGTGCCAGGCTTCGGAGATGCAATGGGGAATGTGATAGACACACTCTACACCTTCACAGACTCATATTCTAGTGACAGGGAAAATGAGGAATCATACTTAACAGTCACAGTTTCAACTATCTGCAGCATGACAACAATCCACAACATGAGACAGCCTTCATCTCTGCTCAGTGTGCACATGAAGCCTTCCTGCAAGTCACTTACTCCTGAGTCAAGCTGACCACCTAGTGTCCATGTGCTTTTCAACATGACTCTGAAGGTACTTATCATTCTTATGAAATGATCAAACAATTTTTCATGAAAAGATTGCTCTGGACAGAAAGCCAGCTACCAGGGCTGCTGATGGATCTAATGTATCTCCTCTATGCCTCCCAACGAATCTTTGCCCTTGTGGCAAAACAATTTATGTCTCTGTTTGAAATCATGGGGGGGGTTCCAGTTTCAACATGGGTAAACGAGCTCAAAATCTTGGCTTATCCCATTTCTCTCCTCAAATATCACTGAAATGGGAGAAGCAAACTATATAACTATGGAAAGCAAGGACAGGTAATATCAATTTATCAGTGATCCAGTAACAGTGAGGAATTTCTGAAATTGTTTGAAAGGAAAAGCCAATTGGTGCCGAACATTTAACATAGGCAAATGAAGGGACACTAAGGGAAAAATAAAAATTAAAAATCCCAAGTGCAGAGTGAAAAAGGGCGGGGATGGCAGATAGGGAGCAGAGTCAGCGAGGGCAGAGTAAAGCGCACAGAACATCATACCTCATGGAGCCCCAGTACGAAGAAGGGAGAGGATGGATGGTTTGACCACAGCTCACACAGCAGGATGGAAAATTTACTGATAAAAACTTCTATGACAGATAGTATTCCTGAGGGCTCAGGGAAGGAGGAGACCCCAGCCCAGTTAATCAGGCTGCCACGGCAAACATCAATCCCTACCCCCTCCAATGAAATCTAAAAACAAAACAAGCTCCACAACACAGTGCAATCCCGTTACACACTCTTTAGTCCAGAGGTAAAACCCCTTCCCTATATCCTGTTAATCACTTCAGCACCGTTTTGACACAGACACCACTGGGAGACCACTGACAAAGGCAGGAGAAGTACATCGGAAGGCAGAATGTTTTAGAAGTGTGACGTGATAATTATGGGAGGAGCTTAAATCCCAATCCCCTGATGTTGGCCTTGGCCACCTAACTTGCTCTGGTCAATGAAATATGAGTGGACATGGCCCATGCCACCTTGGACCACAGGACTCTTAGGCTCCCACCTTCTGCTGTGAAAAGAAGAGGTCTTAAATAAGGTCTTGATATTTTAGCCTGGGTGCCATAAAGGAAGACTTGTGGCACAGGCCCAAAGCCCAGAGTGAGAAGCAAACTTAAACCTGACACACAGGCTGAGGCAGGGCAATAACTGATCCACAGATCCATAAGCAAAACCCAAAGAGTTTGGGGTGGGGGCTGTGGGTAGAGCTCAGTGGTAGAGCATGTGCTTAGTATGCATGAGGTCCTGGGTTCGATCTCCAGTACCTACATTAAACAAACAAACCTAATTACCTGCCCCCCACACCCTCAAAACACTAAATAGTTAGTATTTCATTTAAGCCACCAAGATTTCGAAGGTGTTTGTTACCATCGCAAAAAGTTGACTAATACATGTGACCATATAATTTATTGTCCAAGGCTAGGACAGTTCTAAGAGGGAAAAAAGGGGGTATCAATAATCCTATCAGTGAGAGATTGTACCCAGGACTGTCCAGAGCAAACCAGGATGTATGGTCACCCTGCACTTAGAATCTCACCTGAACTCTGAACTCACTGGCTTGGTACAACACAGCCCCGCAGGATTTACTTGGTAGAGATAACACCCTAAATAAAGTAAATCCTGGGCCCACTTCTTCCAGTAACCACAAGGCCCTGAAACAGTTCAAGAACGACTCTAGCTAGTTAGCTGACTCCCAGCTCTCACACTCAAAAAACACCTTGCTCCCAAGTCCCATCCTGGGGGATCCAGGAGAGCAGGGGTCTTGTCTGTTGCTCAGTATTGAATCCCAAGCATCTAAAAGAGTGCCTGGCTCATAGCAGGCATTCAGTGTATGTCTGATGAAGCCCACCGGAGAGCCCTGTTACCACCCTATGTTTACTGTGAGTCAAGGGTGTGTCCTGTAAACTCCAGGAGCTGCTGGTCACACTCATAGTCACAAAAGATGTTTGTGTATAGAGTTACGACTGAAAATGTCTGGCAAATGGCAAGAGAGGGCTTTTCTTTCATTCACACAAAAGCGCCATGTCGGTAGGAGGAGGCCAGGGAGCACCTGGCAGGAGAAGCCAACAGTGACCCACACAGCCACGCCATCCACTAAGCATAATCATCAGGACTTCTGTTTGCAGACAGCTCAGGGTGCCCCCCGAGACACTCCATTTGAACTTTCCTCTCCTTTTCCAGAGAGAAGTGCTAGAAAGCTGGGGCAGAATCATGAAGTCCATACATACCACCCACCTCAGACCACGGCCTCAGGAAAGGGAGAGGGAGAATTCACTTAGAATCACAAAATAGCTTTACTAAGAGAAGGAATTATTGCTTAAGTTAGGTGGTAGGTACATGGCCACTTGTTTTATGGTTGATCTTTAAACTACAAGTATTCAATATATATATTCTTTGGCAATTATGGTATATTTTATAATAAAATTTAAAAATAGTAAATAGTGACATCAAAGATTATAATTCTAAAGATTATTTTTCTGAAGAATAGGGAAAGTATAAACTGGTCCTTCTGTCCAAGAGCAAAGAAAATCACCAGGTGGTGATTTGGGGATGAAAAGGAGGCAAATGGTAACTCAGTTCTGATCCAGATCCCCAGAGGTATTGCTGGTTGAGGGTGACTGCATGAAACTCTACCCAGAGCTGCCATGGAGGCCATCCTTCCAGGGAAGATTATAGACCAGGGTGCCCTGCAATCAGGCCTGATCATCAGAACCCTCTTCTGCTGGCCACCAGCCCTCGCCACAGGACATGATGTACTGCAGCAACATCCCTAGACACCAGACAAGACACCATGATACCCTTAGATCTGGCAGACACCCCAGTTGGATACCTATGACTCCAAGGGATCCCTGCAAGCCTGAAGACTGTTCTGGAATGGCGAATATTATTGCCCAATGAGCACAAAGCTTCAGCACCTATACTGCATATGGACAGAGGAACGGTAGTTGCCCTGTTGAACCATGAAGGGACAGGAAGAACATATAAACGAATGACGACAACAACAAAATCATGGGACCAATGGGCCAACTCAGCTACTTGAAAGAAGCTAACTGAGCTGGACCATCAGAATAAATGACACTTGAGAGAGGTAAATTAATTCATTTACTCAGTGAGATGTTTAAAATAGTGGTGAAGAAGGAGAAGCATGGCTGGGTAGTAACCAGAATTAGACACCCCTGAAAGATGTCACCTGATCTGACTAAGAGGAGCTTGTAGGCTGAGAATTCCACAGCCAGCCACATTATCATCAGAGGAGAGGAAAAGCATTTTCAGTCACCAATGACTCAGAAAATACACCATTCATGTAGCCTCTCCTGCATAAACCTGCGGAAATTCTTCAAACCAACAAATAAAAATTTACGTCAGAATAGAGAACCCAAGGGCTTTCTAGATAAGATATATACTTACATCCCATGGATCACAAGAACTGGTGATAAGCAAAGAAAACAGGAAAAAGTATATTAAATCTGAATAATTGCTGGTTTTGAGGTTATAAAGTTTAACGAAACTGTAAGGAAAAAAACACTTAAAAGAGCAAGTAATGATAAATACATACACTTAAATTCCAACAATTTCAACAAAACATGGGAAATGAAAGGAGGAAGGAAGTAAAACCAAATTAAATGTCCTACATTGTTAGCAGGGAGAGATGACAGATACTTCAACTTGATGTTGGTAAGGAATATAGGTGCAAATACGTATATAAAATAATTAAGGAAGACTGTGATTCATAATGGTGCATATGCATATATATTTATGTATATATATCCTCTCCTTCCTGAGACCCCCCCCATAAATATTCTGAAACAAATATAAAGTATAAACTCACAATCATAAAGAAAACAGCATTAGATAATCAGCAAAAAGGTTTTAATTTTTTTTTTCTTGGAAGACAGTATGTGAACGGAGGTGTGGTAGAGGATGCCATAGGCCCCCCAAAAATGCAGAGTGGGGTAGACTTGAGGGGCAGGCAACCTGGCCCATTAAACTCAAAAGAGGCTCAGGAGTCAGATATTTCCAATATGGTGGCAGCTAAGACTAATATGTTGAGCTGAAAACATGGGCAGTGACTGAAAATCTTCACCAAATATTGTCCAAACTGTCTAGGGAGAAACCAAGGCGACTAATAGGAGAATCAATGCCCAAGAGCAGAATTCTCCATGTTCTTGCAAAAAATGGAAGCTCTCGTAATCCCCCTAAAGTAAATCTTGGCTGTTAGAATGTCACTCACAGATACATCCCTGTGGTCAGCTTTTCTACTGCCTCATTCTTAAGTACGACGAAGCTACAAAGAATCACCAGCCATATACAGAAATCTTAGAGCAACAGCAACCTATAGAAGCAACAACAACAACAACAAAGATGTTCCCAGAGAAAATAGAGATAAATCAGGGAGGAAATAGAAACTTTTGAAACATTTCATTCACAGGAAATTTCCACATTGGAAATTATGAAGGGAATTTTCATGTATTCCCTCCATACAACAAGAGTAAACTACTAGAATGGAGAAGATAATCTTCTAAGAAAAAAAAAAACCTGATGGCTAAAATGAATAAAAAATTCAAGAGAGGGTAAAAGTAAAGGAACATCTACCTGAGTATGAACCAGAGATTCAGGAAATTAAAGCAAAAGTTATGAGATACAGAGTATGTATTCAGGAGGTCTACTATCTAAGTTTTCCAGAAGGTTATGACAGAGAAAATGAAGGTAAGGATCATCAAAAATTTTTGATTCCCTAGAATTGAAGGACATATTGTTAGGAGTCCACTGAATACCTACAATAAAATAACTCTACCTTATGCACATTATTGTGAAGTTTCCTAACATGGAAATCAGAGAAAATCACAAAAGCTTAAAAGACAAACATAATATGAACACAAAGCAATCAGAACTATACTGACATTGGACTTAATTTAAAAAACACTAACTAATGGAACAATACTTGCAAACTTCTGAGGAAAAATTATGATCAAGTTAGAATTCTGTACCCAAACACACTATCAAGGAAGTGTGAGGGCTCAGAAAGCCATTTTCAGACTTACAGTAAGTCAGAAAGATTACTTTCCAGGCATCTATCAAAGGAAGTTACTTGAGGATGAATGTATGAGGTCAGAAGAAGACAAAGTGCACAGGAAAGACTGCACTCCCCTCAGAAGGTCAGTGGAAGAAAACCCCAACCAGAGAGCTGAGTTGCAGGCCTGGAGGGGAGCCAGTCCAGCCTGGAGCAGAAGCCTGGGTTCTGGAAAGGTGTCCTCCTCAGATAAAGAGGATTTGATAAAATATAAATGACAAGATAAAGAGTTTATTTCTTAATGATATCATTAATTGTCTTCAAAGAGTATTTTAAAGAAAACAAAGAGAGAGAAATTAGGCATTCCAGGAGGAAATTTTTTTAAGAAAAGGAAAAAATAACCTTAGTATTATTTTTCTTATATACCTCTTGACTCTGCACTAAAAAAAATTTTATGTTCATAATAACATAGACAACATTTATTGATTCTCAACTCTTAGAACCAAGCCATAGACAAAGCATGGAGGACATAAGTTTGGTTACTGAATAGAATGGAAATGTTTTCAACTTTGACAATTTAAAATTGATAGAAAAGATGTCAAAAATTAAGAGGTAGGAAGAAAAAAACTGAAGGAAAGGTTACAGGTTGCCTTCCAACATGAGGGAACAAGAGATGTTGTCTATAGTTGATAGATGTGTATATATGGATGGGTTTTTTAAATTGAAGTATAGTTGATTTACAATATTTACACTAGTTTCAGATATACAGCACAGTGATTCAATATTTTTATACACTGTACTATATATATTGATGTTTTTATGCTAAAATTATTTTTACACTGAAAACCATGTAAAGATAAAGCAAGCCATTTCTGCTGGGATGAAATTAGAAGGGATTTTCACTTCTATAATAACTTTTTACAAAGACCAAGTATTACTGAGGAAAAAATGAAAAACATTTTTAAGCTGCTGTAGTATATGAAGTATATGTGGGTTAGCACATTCAGGTGAACTTGGCTCTGAAATCCCAAAACATTTCTGAAAACAGTCCTTGCTTAACCCTGCTCCTTGGGTTGCGAGGACTGAAGGAATGAAAACCATGACAATCACTACAATAATGATCATCTCAGTTTCCCAGCATGGTCTTCCTTCCAAGTCAAACCTATAAAAGACATCCATCCTTGTCTACTCATCTGTGTTCAGACTTTAAGACTCATGAACAAAATATGAGGAGACTGGCCCAGGCTATCAACTTTCTACTTTGCTAATACTGATTTTTAAATATACAGTGCTTTACTATCATGCTTATTTCATACAAGAAAGGATGTTTTAGCACCAGAAACAAATGCCATTTCTTTAAAATACTATAGTGAGCTTTATGAATAAAACCACTATACTCTCCTTATTTTGTCAATTCGCTTTAGAGTTGTGAGAACTTTGTCGTGGATAAATAAGGCACCAGAGACTGGGAACCACTGTCCTAGTCCTTGGAATGTCAGTCCTGCCCCATCTCTATTTCTTACAGAAACAAATATAGCTCAGGGCAAAACCGGAAAATAGATATTTTTGATACCCACTCCAGCCTTCCTATTCTGAGCTCTCCTTTCAAGGGCTCTCCCAACCTCGTGTTGTCCCAGAGAACTGGAATTTTCACAGGGATTATGTTGAAACCTAAAGATTTGGTGTCTGTGGCTAGTCCTCTCACAGCCAAAGGAAACTTACCATGACGACACAGAAGAGACAGGGCGCATGCTCAGAATGAATCATGATGTTTCCAGGGCAGGCAAAGGAAACTCGGAATCACAATTGAGGAGGGAAGCAAAAACAAAAAAAAACAAAAAACAAAAAACAAAAACCAAAGCTGGAAGAGTGGTGCTGAACACTGAGACTGAGGTGGCTGGGACATAAAAAAGGAGAGGAAATTCATGGTCAGAAATGGGGATGAAATAACCAGTTTAAAAGAAAGGTGCAAAATGAAGAAAGGCAAGTGGCTCAAGATCTTCACTGCCACGTCCATTAACATTTGACTTACCTTTTTGCAAAAGAATTTCAGGCAGCTTTAAAAATATACACAGCACAGAAGGAGAAACTTTGTGAGGAAATCAGGGCCAAAGAAGAATAAAAGTAAAATGAAAATGAAGTCAGGGGTAAGGTAAAGTAAATAGCCAAAATGCATGTAAGACGTTTTGTAAAGTTGCCAGAAGTGGCTATGGAACTGGTTCCCAATACCCCACTTAACATAGAAAAAAAAGCAACATCACCAATTACGTGATTCAGCATCTGAAACACCACACAATTAAGAAACATTTAGGAGACAGAGAAAATCTGGACTAGAAATGTAATGATATTAGAGATTACTGTTAATTACTTTTTGATATGATCATTGTACTGTGGTTATGTTGTATAGATATGTATGGAAACATTCAAATGACATGATGTCTGGAATTTGCTTCAAATTCTAGATGAAACAAGATTGACCCTGGATTAATAATTGTTGAGACTGAAAAATGAGTTCATGGAGTTTATTATATTTTTTCTCTACTTTTGAATATGTTTGACAATTTTCTAACAAAAAAAAATAAAACCCGAAACATGTTTAGTTGGGGAAAAATGTTGATTTCTGACTTCAATCTCAGACATTCTTACTTAATAGGTCTTCAGTGAGAGTCCCTTAATCTCCATTTTTAACAAGCATCTCAGATTAATCTGATGCTCATGGTCTATAGATAACACCGAGTAAACTAGGCTGAGTAAACATTAATATACACATACAGTGGTTCAGAACACAAGGCACTTTCCTAATCCTAAAGCAATTGTGTCTTGGGGGCTTAATAAAGACAACACTGGGAAATTTAGTTAAGACAATCAGGCCATGGAGAACAGGGTGCCTTGTAGGGAAAGGGGTAATGTAATTAGACAGAGGAAACAGGCAAGACCAGACAGCCCTGATGATGATGTTAGGTGTTTCAGGGAACTGAACCAAGGTGGAAACACTGTATAAGAAACCTTAGGGACCATCTAGAACAGGCTATGTCAGAATTCCCTCATCAACAACCCCTTCCATGTGACCATGACGCTTTCATTTGAATACTTTATTTTCTGTATTTTTAAAATGTAATACAATGAGCATGTATTACTTTGCAATTTTAAAAGGTAATAATAACTACAATAAAATTGCATGGAAAAAATTCACAGAATTCTGGAGTTATCTAGTGAAGGGAACTTAGCCCCAAACACACCTAGCAACCCAGAGGGTTCTGAATGGTGACCCTTATCTTGGATAAGAAGCATGTAAGAGACTTTAGGCCGAAACTAGATGCTATGGTGTTAAAATGATTGAACTTTAGTTGTTTGGAAAATGTGACCTTGCAGAGACCTCGTTCTTTAATTGCACTGTGGGCACCACAGCATAGTAGTTAGGGACACAGGTTCTAGAAATCACAGTCAAGGTCTGCAGCCCAACATCAGTTTGTGCAACAGATGATAAATCTCTCAGTATCCTGTTTCCTCACAGCGACGTCACGATAATACTACTATTAACCACTTGGAGTTGCACTGAGTACTCAGAAAGGTATTGGCACTCAATAAATGTAAGTTATTGGGGGGTTTTTTTGTTTGTATTTTTTCATGAGGTGTCTCAGGATTCAGCCACTCCATATCCAGACTTGTTCTTACTGCCAAGAAGTGGTCACTGTGGTTAATAAACAGTGAGGCTTCTTGCAGCTTTATGAAGAGGGCTGACAAGCAGACATTAGGCACCAAATGACGTCACTGAGCTGAATTACTGAGTACAAGAGAACGTGCTCCTACTGAGTACCTGGTATTTGCTAAGGGCCAAACCAGGCGTACCAAATTAACAAGACTAGATCTTGCCCTCAAGGAACCACTGACCTTTCAGTAATGCTACTTACAATTTGCAGAGTGCTACTAAAAGCCAGAAGTGAGGGATAAGTAACCCAATCTGGGGTTCAGAGAAGGCTTCCCACAAAACAGAAGTGAGCCAAGTCCTACTTACAAACACTTCTCTTACACGAAGGCCAAATCCAGGTCACTTGGGCATGTGGTCAAAAGACTTCACCAGGAGAAAGGAAGGCCAGGGCTTCTGTGTACGGCCTCCGTGTTGCACAGGGCACCACCTGCTCAACTGCACCTTGGAGGCCCCAGGAAAGACCTGGCATGTTCCAAGGGCTCTAGGACGAGCTTTGCCACCATTCATATTTTGTGACCTTCGGTAAATCACTGCCCCTCTATGGTCTTCCTCATCTGTCATAAAGGGCCTAGATGTGGCTCTCACCTTCTGTGGTGTTTCTGAACTTGCCAAATGACCTTAAGTTCACAGCAATGTCTATCTAGGGCTAAAGCCATTGCAGTCATTCCTATTAGTGACCAGAAGCCAATGGGTGCCATCCAACAGGAGGCTACGTTTTAGGGTCATTCCTGCTTTTCATTCTTGCAGCAGACATGAGGTTCTCTTAGCTCATGGAAAAATACTGGCTCACAGTGCAAACTGCAAGGATTAAGGAGCATCAACTTGGGCCCACGGGGCCATACCGTTATTAAGGTACTGAGCCAGGTAAACAGAGCACTCTCCTGCTTTAATTCTAAGAAGCCCGTGGACTGGTAGGGCATAGTAATTGGTAAATGATATCAACTGTGTTTTCCTGCAATTGACATAGAGAGAGGAGCATATTTGGTAGCATACTGTATCTCTGGCCCTGTGGGCTGCACCCCGGACGCAGGCATGCTAAGCCTGTACTTGCCCAGCTTCAAGACCGAAGGAAGAGCCCGGAGTCAGCAACAGAGACATCAAGGGTTTAATGGACAAGGGGAGCTTACAAGTCTGCAGCAAGGACCTGGAGCGACTCCCCACTGCATGCGGTGGAGGGCAGGCAGGACGTGGCTGCAGCCTTCACTTCTGGGAGCAGGGGGAGGTTACTCGTTATAGGGGGAACTGACATCAGGTTGGCTCATCGGTTACCAGGGAAACCAGCAAAGGGGCACGCCCCTCATCACTCCTTTGATAAGCTAATGAGAATAATCATCAGCTGGGGCCTGGGGCAAGCAGATAGGAAGGGCAGTTATGTGAGTAGATGTAGGTGAAGCAGGCACTGGCCGAGCAGGGAGTGTACAAGAGTGAGCAAGAGAACAGCCATCTTGAGTGGCCTGACCACACAGGCCCTCAGATCTTTGCCTCAGAAGGCTGCCCAGAAGATTCTGCCTGTGTTAACACAGCAGCTGGCCTAAAATTAGCAATGAGAGAACACTTTCTGCGGCACCTTCTATTTGCAAAGTGCAGCCTCATCAGTGTGACCAGCTCCTCTTGACACTGCCATTACCTGCTCCGCCTGGGCCACACAGGGCAGGGGTGGCTGAGGCTGCACGGCGGCTAAAGCTGCAAACACTAAGAGCTGTGTGTTGGCTCCTGTGACCATAATCCCTGACCTCCCGATCCTGTTGCACCTGGGCCCCTGCTGTTTGCATAACAGGAAGGCTTGGGAACAATCATCAGGTTTACCTACTGGGTTTCCATTCTCTTTTTATTCTCTACAGAAATTACTGAATTGGAAAAAAAAATCTACTTAAGAAAATATTTTACCGCCAACTGAGCTTCATTGGAAGTGCCTGAGAAATCTACAGTATTTTCTGTATCATGGGACTGTGGCTTGCGTGGGACTCAGGTGTGCGAAATAATGGAAAATCTGACATGGAAGGTTTCATACAATGGGGACTTTTTGCCTGAAAAGAACATCATGAAACAAATCTCCAGAACATGTGGGGACCGGGTACAGGCCAAAGAGGTCAGCAAACTTCCTTGCTGTGTCTGTAGGAGGAATGGGAGCCCCAGGCCACCCACCAGTGGAGGGGGATGGGAGTGGGCACCTAGAAACCTGGAGCCCAACTCTATGACTTTTCTTTTCCCAAAAAAATTATTTGTGGTAAAATATACATAAGATAAAATTTACCATTTTAAGCATTTTTTGAGTGTATAGTTCAGTAGTGCTCATTTATGTGGTGGTGCAGCCAGTCTCCAGAACTTTCTCATTTTGCAGAAATGACATTCTATACCCATTAAACAATTCCCCTCTGGCGACCCTGCCCCCATCCCCATGCGGACCACCATTCTACTTTATCCATCAATTTGACTTCTCTAAGTACCTCATACGAATGAAATCACACAGCATTTATCTTACTGTGACTGGCCTGTTTCACTTAGCATAATGTCTTCAAGGTTGTATCCACGTTGCAGTATGTATCAGAATCCCTTTCCTTTTTAAGGCTGAATAATACTTCTCTGTAGTATATACTACATTTTCTTCACCCATTCATCCACAGATGGACATTTGGGTTGCTTCCACCTTTGGGTATAATGACTAGTGCTGCTGTGACTATGGGTGGACAAATATCTGAGACCTTGCTTTCAGTTCTGAGGTATGGACCCAGCAGTGGAATTCCAGCTCTGTTACCTGTGAAGACACTCTGGGCTCCCTGCAACCTCTTCTCTTTAGAGGCCATTTCTAACCTCTAAACTGGGGGGAAAAGTTCCTCCCTGCCTAGTTCTTTTGGAAATTAGGTGCACTTGCATATGTATAAAAGCGTGTCATAGTGCTTTCAAGTAGTGTTGCTTGAAATTCTTTTTAGGCCTAGTGCTGCTGCACTGGCCTAAGAATTCACACCTCCCACAGGACTCCTTTCCAAGCTCTGTCAATCAGAGTCTTTTCCCATGTTAGATCTGGTCTTGCTTTGATCCAGTTAGTGTTTAAACCTAACCTCTAACCCATGGGACAAGATCATAAGGTTGCTGACAACCAGTTTTGTGAACCACTATTTAGAAACAAATCTCATAAAGCAACATGTAATGTCAGGGTGGGAATTCTTCCCTATTTTCCTGAAATGTTCCTGGTCATTTCTCCTACCTCTTCCTGCTCCACTTAGAGGGGAAGTGGGTCACTCAACTAGACAGCTCAGGGCGGCCCTACTCTTCCTTTCTATCTGCTATCCGTCCTCCTGCATGGGACATACTGCAGCACTGGGAAGTCTGTTACTGCTCTGGACCCTGGAATTAAACAGACTCTCTCTCCCGACTCTTTCTCAGGCACAGCTGGACACCTGCAAGACAGGGCCTCGACCCGTACACGCGCGGCCTGGTGGACAGCAGTCCTGTGTGTATGCCCTCTGCTAGCTGTGCCCGTACAGGTAAGGGCAGAGAGCTGCCAGGCTCCTATCAGCACAAAGAGAGTTACACAGGGGATATTTTTTTCATAGCACAAGAGTTCGGCAAGAGACAGGATATATGAGGAAATGACCCGGAGTCTGGGTGGAGACTTGTCTTTAAACACATGTAAGACGCTCCCTAGAGTCTCCCAATAATTCTTGGAAGAAGGACCACAGGTCCTGGTGAGCCCTGGTGAGCTGCCAGAGGCAACGGGCCAGTGCATTTTGTGTATCTTCAGGCTGTTGAGTTCTAAGCGTTTCAGCGATTAGAACAGTATTTTCTCTTTCAAATTAAAACATTTAAAAACCTTATATTCAAATTATATAGCGTTTGGATGTGACGACCTTAGTATCAGAGTCAGACTTTCTTCCAAAATCTGATGAACTTCTGTCCTAACATTTGGACGCCCGATGCATACCGTCATCTAGCAGGCAACTATGCGTTGTGCATCTTCCACTTACCACTCCAAATCTGCCCTCCTTCCCTCTGCACCCTGCTTTGGGCCATGGAGACTCACCTATAGGGGAATATATATCAAGGGGTTCCCTTGCCTTTGGCCAATAGGAGTCCTAATGGGAAATTAAAGAGTGGGAGGAGAATGAAGTTACAGTATTTATTCCTCCAGCTTTCCTCCTGCTGGGTCACCATGTTGCGTGTGTCCCCCTGTTGAAAGCCACAGCTCTTTTCCGGGCTCTTTTAGGCCTCTGGGTGGCAATGGCTCCCACGTTTATGAGCCCTGGAGGACTGCACTACCCCTCATTGGTTGCCCCGAATCCTGATAATCATGCCTTTGTAAAGAGCCCCTGGAGTGAGCCTTTCTCAAATTACCTAATTCGACCAAGCTGCATGTTTCCACTGGGACCCAGACTGATTCTCTACAGAATGCCTCATTTTCGATTCTGTATTCTCTAGTCCCTGCCTGTGTAACCCACCTGTGTAACCTTGGGAAACCTGAACTCATATCTGGGCCTGAGTTTCGTAACATACAAAATGAGATGCTTTGAGATGGAAGGATCTTTCCAGATCTCATGTTCTTGAAATGAGAGACATTTTATATCCAAAGTATACTCTACAAGCAAGCATGATATCTAGCACACATGAGGTGCTCAACATTTAATGAATGATAAAGTCTAAAGCTATGTATCTTTCCCTATTTATATCCACTAAAAAATGTGCTTCAGGAAAAGAAAATGCCAAAGAAGCTGTATGTTTAAGTACATAGAGAGTGAGCGTTATGATTACCTTTTCACCGTGATTGAAAATAATACAATATTTGATGCTTCTCTGAACATTTAAGACTCCATGGAGGCCGCGCAGTGGGTGGAAGGACCATAGGCGCTGCAGACAGGCTTTGTTTATTAAATTAACTTTACAACACATCATCTTGAGCTGCCTTTATGAAGACATCATGTAATTGGGAGTAGACCGATCTGTTCAGAGTGTGCCAGGGAAACTAAATTTTCAGGAGACGCTCTTACAGTCGGAGGCTCTCTCCATAGTCTTGCTTCTATGGCCAGTATTAACCCCAGAAATACCGCTCCTGAGAAACAGTTCTAAGCCACAAGGCTGCTTCAAGTCAGAACAGAAAGTGGGCTCCTGGTTCAAACTCTTCCCTATTCTTTTTCTCTTCTGTCTGGCTTGAACCTTGGTCCATGACCAGAGACACACACTCTCTTTCAACATGTAACCTCTTGCTGGCTTGGACTTCTGTACTTTAAATCCTAACGTACCCCCAGGTAATGGATCTGCCTATGCTACAAGGATGATCAGGCTCAGACTATCGACAACTGATTAAAAGCACAGGCTTTTGTGTCTCTGTACTTAACCATCAATTTTCTAAAAAGTATGTTTTTAAGTCAGTTTCCTTTCTGTAAATATTTCACGCTACTGAAATGAAGATGGTTTCTTTTCAATAGCTGATCATCATCAGTAGTCATGCATAGAAAACTGGCATTAATTCATCACCAGAATGATTAAAATACTGGTCCAAGACCAAGAAACAGTAAGTGTTCTAAAGAGCATTGACAATAAAGAAGAAAAAAAACCTTTAGATTTCAAAACAAATTACTCTTAACTCTAACTGGAAGATACAAGGAACACCAACTCTTCTCAGAAGTGTTCTCTTTAGGCCTGCCCTCTCCACGAGTCACAGAAGTTCTGCCTCTTGGCCATGGACAAAGCCACAGCGATGATTAAGCACTGATGGTTTTTCCTAAAACATTCCTGCAATCCTCACTTCTCTTTAAACCAGGTAGGTTTCTCTTTTCACTGTTTTTTAATCGGGGTAAAAATCCACATAACATAAAAGTGACCATTTTAGCTATTTTTGAGTGTACAGTTCAGTGCCGTCAGTACAATCATACTGTTGTGCAGCTTTCGTCACTGTCCATCTGGAGGTCTTTGTCATCATCCCGTACTGAAATGCTATCCCTATACACAATAACCTCCCATTCTCTTCTTCCCCTGCCCTCTGCTCCTGGGAACGCAGAAAAGAAGCGGAGACGATCACAGCCAGAGAGCACAGGCAGGCTGCTATGCAGACACTGGGAAAAGAGGAGAGTCCGGCACTTCCCAAATGATGCTTTGGAGACTGAAGTAGGAAAAGAGGCTACACACAGGTTTTCTACTAACGACCTCCAGGTCCTCTGATTCTGGACGTCAATGCGCTCTCCTGAGGATGCACAGAACTTCACCTACTTTTCTGGGCGCTCAGCAGCATCCTGTACCACTAGGGGTCCCAGCAGCATTGCCACGAGACACTCTATACCAGCTGGGCTTGAGATAGGGAAAGTGTTTCCCAAAAGACCAAAAATGTGAGCACTGGATACAGGATTAATGGAGACTCCAAACAGCAACAGTAGAGAGGGCAAGGTTTCCACACTTAAAGGGGTGGAAGAAATTGAGGCTAGATCACTAGCAGTAGACCACGCAGGAGCCTAGGGGCAGAGCAAAGACTAGCAGGAAGCCAAGGCAAGGAGAACGCTCCGGACAGCACTGGAGGAGAGAAACAGCAAGAACAGCAATTAAGGACTAGAGGGATGACAAAAGCAGTAGACTCAGCTGAAAGATAGCAGAGCCAAAGGAAGTGGCTCAATTTAGGTGGGATGTTATTCTCCACCATATCCCCCACAGGAGACTCACAGGAAACACAAGAAGTGGAATGACAAGGGTCCTTCCTATCCCCTGGCAGGGAAAGGCTGATGATACAACAAATCTACATCTAAAAATGCTAAAGTATATCCATCTAGGCATATGGAGTTGGTGATGTTCAGGGAGATATTTGGGGTAATAATAAATGAAACAGAAATAAGAAGTTTCGAAACTTGCAGATAGGATGAGACATTATTATCATAAAAATACAAGAGAATTACTAAGCAAAGGGAAGACTGATGAAGAGTTAGGTTTTTAAGAAGTGATTCCATAGCTTTACTGAACACCAACACTAGGCAGGTCACAGTCCCTCTCAACTCTTCTGCCAAAGTACTTCAGATGGTGAATCACCACCACAGAACCTGAGGTCCTCCCCAGGGTTTCCCAGGGCCCTAACAGTCACATGTGGACTTCCACTGCTGTGACTCTGGGAGTCTGTGTCAAAAGGACCCTGAAAGTCCTGCAGAACTAGGTCTAGGGAGAAGCTCAGTCGTCTGCCATGCCTATCATGCTGCTGCTTTCTGCTGCCATCACATGGATGCTATGTGTCACTTGGAAGACTTGGTACATCAGCCCTTAAACAATTCCACTTCCATAAATAACTTGTAAAAATGTACAAGGAAATGGGATGAAAACATAAGGTGTTTGACTGTCCTTATAACTTGCATACTAACTTGGGAATTTCTGGATGTTTTTTGCTTTATACTATGTTAGAAACCAGAAGGGAGCCTGTTCTCAATGTCCCAAAATGAGAAAGAAAAAGTTGCAATTAGATTATCACTGTTAAGCAAGTAGGGTATAAAATAAGGATGCAGGGTATCTCAAGATGAAGAAGTTTATGAACGAGGAGCTTGACCCCTTTCTAAGAGAGGGAATGACTTGATTTCTTCTCAGACCTTTGAACAATTAAGGATAAAGACCACACCACCAGTGGGCTGAGAAGCCAATGTGCATAATTATATCCAATTATTGCTTAATGCTATCTTGAGAAGAACTAAGTGGACTCTGGTGAAAACCCCTTCTGACTAGTGTTGGTCAGAGAATTCTGAAGCTTCCACTCATGAACTTACAAAAAGAACCATTAAATTAATATGGGCATTGAAAGGAGACAGCAACTCACCTGATCTTTAGCTTCAAAATTCTCCTAAAATAGGGTCTAGGAGTAGCTTGTGCTATAGACTGAGTGTGTTCCCCTCTCCCCCTGCCAAATTCCTATTTTAAATTCTATCAGCACCCAGTGTGATGGTATTAGGAGGTAAAGCCCTCAAGAATGGGATTAGTTTCCTTATAAAAGAGGCCCACAATGTTCCTCAACCCTTGATTCACATGAGAACACAGAGAGGAGGCACCTTCTATGAGTAAGCAGGCCACTGTCACACACTGAATCTGTCTGCACATTGATCTTGAACTTCCTAGCCTCCAGAACTGTAAGAAATAAATTTCTGCTGTTTGTTAAGCCATTCAGTCTATAGTGGCTTGTTTATAGAAGCCTAAATGGACTAAGACAGCTTGGTCCCTTGGGGAGGTAGAAATATAACCCACTGGCCTAAGAAACTCATACTCTGTGGTCTTTTTGTTTCTTAATGTTCAAACTCCACAGTCAGATGAGGGGGAAGATGTGGAAAAAGATGGTGAAAGGCTCGTAGAGGGGAAAAAGTATGAGAAATGGGAGAAGGGAACAAAAGATTCACCCAAACATAAGTATTCCGTGGCCAACATTTGCCTTCTAAGACAACGTTGGATTTAGGGCAGAGACAAGAAGCAGTGGAGGAAGTAGGAAACACAGAGGATTCATCTAGGAGGCCCCCCAAGAGATAAAACTAAGAAAACAGAGGGGAGGAAGTTCTCATGAAAGTAAAGTAACATTTCCTGGAGTGAAAGAAAGATTTAAGGTTTTTGACTAAATGCCCCAGGAAATGCTGGGCAAGATGAATGAAACAAGGCACATACACCCAGACACACTGTTGTGAAATTTCAAAATCCCAAGGCCAGAGAGAACACTATGGAGACATCTGGAAGCGGGCTGCCTTTGGACTTGTTTTAAGCAACACTTAAATGTAAGAAAACCATAGAAGAGTACCTTTAAAATTCTGAGGGAAAATTATTTTCATTGTAGAATGTATGCAGAGCCAAATCACCCATAAAAATGAGGGCAGAATAAAAGCATTTTTAGAAATGCAAGGACTAGATATTTATATCCTACGTCCATCTTCTGAAAATCTTCCTGGAGGATGTACTCCAGCTAAATGGAAAAAAAAAAGGGGGGGGGTGGGAACTGAAGAAAGAGGAAGTAGAGAAACTGATAAAAGTGTACCTAACCCTCAAGTCCCAGTGATATGGGGTCAAGTCATCAGCTCTGGGTAGGTGAGAAAATATTTCTAGATGGAAGCAGAATTTCTGGGAAGAATACCAACAAGAAGAAAGTGGGTTCTCTGTACCAAATGTGTGCTCAAGAGACTGGGTATATTTAATAACACAGAAATATGCTTCTCTTTGTTTACAAAATATCCCCAGTATTTTATGATAGAAAATATTATAAAATAGTCTAAGAAACAAAAAATGCCATAAAAGAAACAGTCCAATGTCAGGTTAATTAAAACGTGACCAGATTTCGAACAATTGATGGTATATAACTGAAGACTCTGAAAACAGAACTGAATCCTTCAAGTGGCACAGGATTAACAATATAAAACTGTGCCTCCTTTTCTGCGGGTCCAGTCACACTTTAGGGCTCAGTAGTTACTAACATTTACACAATCACAATATTGTAATAGCAATAGCTCCGCCTTTGAGTACTTAACAAGTGCCACTGCTATAAGCATCATTTATGTGCTAATCCCTAAGACCCCATGTTACCAGAAATTAACAGGTGAGGAAACCCAGGTGCAGAAAGGGGAAGTAAGTTGTTGATGGCTACTTTTAATCACCGTGATCTAACAGTAGAAGCTAACAGTACTCTTGGGTAGTATGGCTGCTACCGGTTGGATCGAAAAAGTCTCTTAAAGGAAAAAACCACCCTCTCTTGTACCTTGAATATTTTATTCTATGTAAACATTTTATTTTAACTTAAAATATTAATTCACTAATCATTCGATATAAAGTTCTTTTCTTTGAATATAGTTCTTTGAGCATAGTTTTGTGTTGTTTTTCTTACATCTTACCCACAAATGCAGTTTTCTTCAACTTGACTTTTTTTAAAGTAGGATAAGAAGTTAAAGACATGTGTGAAGTGATCTGGGAAGAGAATCCTTCCAGATTTTTACATTGTTTGCAGTCTTTTACAGTTGCTCCTCCACTCCTAATTTAGCACCTTTTTAAAAAATAGCTTGCCTTTACTGAGTCTCAGAAAGCATTCAATTCAGTTTTCATAGAAGCAAGTCTCCTTTAGTATTCATATTTTACCAGTATATGTATTATCTAATTAAATTACATAATTCCAATAATAAGTACAACCAGAATAAACAAGTTTTGGAACAAAAATTACTGCTTCTTAGTAACCATTCAGCTTAATTTATGAGAGCAGGAATACATGGGAACAGCAGTGCTATCTGTGAGCACTCAGCCTGTCATGCATTTATTGAAATATCTTCTAGAAGAAATGAAAGCTTAAATAATTATGGCCAGTTGGATAACTGAAAGTTGGTTAAGAAAGCTTCAGCTGTTCATAAAACAGTCTGTTGGTAGAAAATGTCTGTTTTACTTTTCATTTTATCATTTTTTTAATGGAAGTACTGGGGATTGAACCCAGGACCTCGTGCATGCTAGGTATGAGCTCTACCACTGAGCTATACCCTCCCTCCCTGTATGTAATGTTTAGACTCAACATATAGACAAACATGGATGATTTTATAATTAAATACAAAATGTAGAAATTTTACCATCACAGGGAAATAACAGCATAAAAGCAAACCAATATCCTCATTTTACAAAGGAGAAGATCCAGAGATAATGCCTAAGGTTGACAGAACAGGAAATGGGAATTTTAAAAATACTCTTAGAGTCTACAACATAATCAACAGAAGAACTCAAAATAACATAATAAAGATGGAGATGAGAAAATTCCTCATCTTGTTTACATATATTCTAAAATTGGTTAATAAAAAACTGAAGCACAAGTGTATTATTTACAGTATGGAAGTAATTACCAGGAACCTAAAACTAGAAAATATTAAATGAAAATGGTTGCCTCTGAGAGTGGACCCACAGGTAAGAATGAACGCTTTTCTTTCTCTTTTTTTCAGAATTGTGTTAATTTTTTTCTAACATTGTGTATATATAAACTGGATAATTATAATTAAAATTACAAATAAAATGTGGAGACGTTAAATGAAATACAAAATAAAGAAAACATTCTTTAAATTAGGAAGCTGAAACATTCCCAGTTCTGACTAAAGAGGATCATTTAAAGGCCCAGAAGGGGCTGTCCCAATTGAAACAGATGCCAAAAAACACCGAAAGCACCCGGGAAGGTTTCTGCATTCAGAAACCTCCCACAGCGCGGCCTCCGAACTACCCTGGGGTGGGGGACCCAGATGGCCGCCCACGCGCCCCAGGTCGGCGCCTGCGCACAGGGCCCCCAGGAGCGTGCAGGGAGCAGCTTAATTAGGCACTGCTTGTCATCAGGCACGTGAAGCCCAGGGTGCCTAGCCTACCATCTGTCTACCTGCCTGCCTCTATGAACTCACACTCCGATACCTACCCAGCCAAAGTGTATTTTATAGAAGCGCTCCATCATGATTCCATTTTTGCCCTGAACCTGAACCATGGAATCAGCTCCACGTACACTAAGAGAGCTTCTCTATATCTGGACTTGGCTTGAAAAGATAAATGAAAAGATGGCATCAATGCTGTGAAATGGGTTGGCGGTCTCCCTCCAGCCAAGAGATTGGTTGGTTTCACTTTACGTTTTTGGTAATATGAAAAAAAAATGTTGCTTTTTTCATTTTATAAATATATATTTTATTACAGTATTAGGAGAGAAGCTTTCTTACTCCAGTTAAGAATTGGTGGACATCCTAAGAATTCTAATTCAAGGAAGTATTTGAGAGTCTGGAGAAGATTTCTTATGACTGAAATAGCAGTTGAGTTGCTGGATTACACAACCTATATCCACAGCCGGAAAGAACAATTAACCACTTGAAGCAATTTTGTGTTTATATTCATTAAGTAAGCAAAGTTCTGCTTAAGTAGGTCCCTGTGCCATAATTAAAGGGTCAGTACAGACAATATTGATAGAGCCTAGGTCCCGACAATGGGAAGTTCAAATACACTTCAGAAAATGCTCTTAGAGCTCAGAATGAAATGAACAATTCGCCTGTAAGCCTAACAGGAAGAAAGACCATGATTGTGCCATGCAGGCATATCAATTACTCCCTGGGTATCCAAAAATTCTGTCAAAGATATAATGCTCCACAGCATTATCGGTTTTAATAAGAATTTACAGAAAAGTGTGGCTTAAATCCTAATATCTTTGAATACAGCAGACAGTCTCAAACTTCCAGCTTGAAGACCTTAGAAACTGCACATAAATTCTTTACCTGGCTTTTGGTAAATGAGTCCAAAAATCTACTCTAGTGGCCACAGCCAGGCTGCTATCAGTTTTAATGACAAACTGTCCTTTTACAGAACGGGTATAAAAGAAAATGCAAAAGTAAGAAACAATATCATAACATAATTGTATTCAGAAGAACTTCTTGGGTGGAGGGTGTCAAAATATCAAAAACTGTCTTGTTGAAATCAGTAGGATGCAACACAAGAGAGGTACCTTTACATGTCAGAATATCTACTGATGCAAAACACAGAGCTGGCAAAGACCATAAGTCGTAAATAGTTTCCCAGACATGACAGGGGAAACCTGTTCTACTGGATCTGACCTCATCCGTTTAGGAATTCCTCTTCACTCTGATGCCCAGGGGTAGGACACGTTTGTCAGGCATGTTCCTGCTATGCTCTGGTTTAGAAGAGCCACATTTTATGAAAATATGAAAATGTGCCTGAGTATCACATCTGTGCTCTTGTGTATAAGCAAAGACGTACCCAATCACATATCTGCAAGTCCAGAAAACTTGCAGCAGCGGGCAGCTCACAGCACCTTCAAAGAGCCAACTATTAAATTTTCAGGTATTTTGAGAGCTAGGTATTAAACATAGCCATTACTTTAAAATGTAATTATATAAACTTACAGTTATATAAATGATATTGGAAACAAAGGTAATAAACGTTCAAAAGTCACCATGCCCTACTCATTTTACTACATTTTACTATTATCTATGTTCTCAGGGTGATTTACCTATATTATATCTGCATGATAGAAATAACTATATAATGATGTGTTACTGCACATCTTCCCAACTCGGCCTTCAGTGTTCTCTTGTCGGTAGACTGAAAGGAGCCATGGTGGGAGCATTTATACCATGGATATTACAAACACCACAAATCAGGGCTCGATCTGTTTTTCTGTTGATGGACTCGTCTTAAGAAAGTGATGGAGAAAATGTCAATAACACAGATTAAAAGTATGTCATGTCTGTAGCCATTACATTGTGAATAGCAGAAAAGACTGAAGATAAATTCTCCCGGTATTCTAAAAACTATTATCTGTTTCAACAAAGAAGCTTCTCACATTATTGATGAATGGGTGAAGTTACGACATGTGTCACGGTCGCTTCACTTTCATCTTACTTGTTCACATAAACGAAGCCACCAACAACCATGCACGTTGGCCCTACACTCATTTGTCAATTGCAACCAGAGGTTGCTATGGATACAGAAGGTTGACAAAAATCAAGGCATTCTATGAGAATCAACTGTAATGCAATCAAAAAACTGTAGTGTGTATTTCATTATGAATTATATAGTGCACATTATCAGTAAAATTTATAATGAGTTTGTGTGTATATTTATGCATATATTTTTAACTCTGGAGAATTGGTTGTTACATAGGTAGCAGTACACTGCTGCCTTCAATTCAGTCAGCATGGAGACTAACCTTCTTGAGAAACCGCACAGAATTAAGTTTCTTCCAATATGCCCCATTGCTCTTTACATAAGGTCTTGTCCTGATACAGAATTAACATCTTAGTACTCAAAAGATTTGCCTCCTGAGTCCTGCTTTTACAGCATAAGTGGCTGTCACCAGATGGCAACAGAATTAGGCTTGACCTGGGGCAATTAGTTATAGAGGAAGATCAGAAATTTCTGGGTCACGATCGTATAAAAACCATTAAACTGCTTATAAAACAACTGAAGAGTTCCTATATTCCTCTAACTGGGTAACTTTCTTCACAGCAGATGCTCTTACCTTTAAAGCAATCATTCTGAAATTTATGTGTGCTTGATAATTACCAGGGAAGCTTGTAGATTCCTAGGCTGTGCCTCCAGAGATCCTACTTTTGGGTAAGACCTAGGGATCTACATTTTAAGTAAACATCCCCAAGTATCTCTGAAGGCAGGTGGCTCATGGTTCAATTTGAGAAATGAAGTATTATGAGACACTTCAAACATGAACATAGTAGCTTGTCTAAGCCCCCCACGCCTTTCTTCGTTAGCGTAAAGAAATACAACTGATTTTTCAATGTTAATCTGGTAACCTGCTACCTTGCTGAATCCTTTGATCAGCTCTAGTAGTTTTTGTGTGGACCTTTTAGGGTTTTCTATATATAGCATAATGTAATCTGCATATTAATGACACTTTTACCTCTTCTTTTCCAATTTGGATCCCTTTTATTTCTCTCTCTTGCCTGATTGCTGTGGCTAGGACTTCCAAGACTATGCTGAATAGGAGTGGTGACAGTGGGCAGCCTTGTCTTGTCCCAAATTTTTGTGGGAAGCTTTTGAGTTTTTCACCATTGAGTACTATGCTGGCTGTAGGTTTGTCGTATATACCTTTTATTATGTTAAGATATGTTCCCTCTATACCCATTTTGGTGAGAGTTTTTATCATAAATCGGTGTTGAATTTTATCAAAAGCTTTTTCTGCATCTATTGAGATGATCATGTGGTTTTTGTCCTTTCTCTTGTTGATGTGATGTATCACATTGATTCCCCACTCCTTTCTTAAGCAGACACCAGCATCTTCATCAAGCTGGCCCCAAGGAGGAAGCTTTCTGTCTCGCTGGCTTTTCTGTTCAACTGACATGAACCTCACCTCACCGACCCTTTCACCAACTCAGTTTCCTTGTGCCCAGTGAGAAAAAGGACTCATGTTGATTATCATAAGCAGCCTCATGAAAAATCTTGAAGTTGAGAGTGGCTTTGCCAATAATGGAAGCACACAAAATTTACTATGACTTGGTTTAAAAAAGCCAACTCTGGGGCACCTTTTCTTTTTTAGGTGCTCACAAACCATCTGCTAACTTGGCTTAGGACTTTGCCAGGGATGGACACCAAGCTATAAGCCTTGAATTTCTAGATTCCACATATCCTCTGCTGTGAGGACTGGGCCACGTGCCCAACTCTAGCTGCTGGCATTGCTCCCACCTCTACTGGATGTCTCCTGGCATCTGTTATCACTCGCTTTCATCAGGCAGGGAGATGTCTTCCTTCTTGGTTTGATCAGAAATTAAAATAATATATTTCTCATTATTTGGATGTTTCCAAAGAACCAATTCCTGCCATTGGCATTCCTGAAACCGTCTTCATGGCATGTGCCCTTGAAAGTTCCTAGATGTGCATTTGCCCGGCCCCCTTGTTTGTGTGCCCATCACCCTTTAAACTTGTGCTCATCAGCACTAGTTTCCAAGATGGTGCTGTCCTCTTCTTCTCCACTTTTAAGAGTTAGAATGTGAGAATCTAAAAGATTTAAGAGATCTAAAAGATCCCTTATGTTTGTCATTCCTCTTCTGCTCTCTGGAATCTGATTATATGAAATTACACTTTGTTTTATTCTTTTAAAAATGTTCCTATATTAGAGGACACAGGTCCAGCCATATTCAGTGAAGTCAAGTCAAATGTAACATCAAGTGAAATTATATGAGAAAGAATCACCCTCTATAAACTGGATGCTAGTGTTGTTGCTCTGGTTCCTGGGGGAGTGAGGGGCAGTTTCAGTTTCAACACTTGGGTCTAAGCATAGCCAGGATGATGTTGCAGATTCCTGGAGCTCAGTAAAACACAGTGAAACCACTGCGCAGACTCAAGCACTTACCTCAGCTTGGGTCTGGCTTTTCTCTGCCATTTAAGTAATGTGCAGCATTCCTAGCTTTGAATGAGTTTACAGCATCATTGGCACCATGCCTTTCTTAGTGAATCTTTACATGCCACTGAGACAGAAATGTTCAACTCACAACAGTCTGGGCGTAAATTTCAACAGTAGTGATAAAGTTCTGCAACAGAAATATTTGTTTTCACATTGAAAACTCAAACCAAGTATGTACTCTAGGGGGAAGAGTAGTAACTTTCAACAAAGCACTCACTAAGTCATTAAGAAATTATCCTCTAAGCCATACTGTCCATGTGCCTGAAACAATACATATTATAATAACAACACAATTATTTTACTATAGAAAAAAAAGTCCTTCCACTCTTGTTGGAGAAAACCCTTCAGATTCATAAGACCCAGAAGCCAATGGATATAGTCTTCTACTGGTCTTTCTTTTTTCTTTTCACTTATTGTTAAGTTGATCTTTGGTTTTAATGGGACCACAGGGAAGGCAAGACATGGGCACTTTCTGACAAGTGTAAGCAGAATGTTCTGTAGTACAGAGCACACAAGGAAATCCCTTTTTGCACTAATATCTTCCAGGTTTTGAAAATGCTATTCTGTGCCATAACTTGATGACAGTGGCCAGACTTTGGCCAGAAACATCCTTCTAGACAGGTGAGTCATTCATTTTTTTCATCTATTTAAACATTTATCAAGTACTCATTATGCTTCAGTCACTGGGTCAGATGAGGGGAATAGAAAGATGAATAAAACACAGTTCTTTCCATCAAAGCATTCACAATCAAACGAAGGAGGCAGATGCAGGAACAGAGAATGTGTTAAAGTCCAGGTCCAGTGATAGGGAAAATAGCACAGAGAATCCAGGTGAAAGAAACTCCAAGGCAAGTATTAAAAGCATGATTAGGAAGAATCCACTGGAAGATAGGTAACAGGAGGACAAGGAGAGCCATTCGAGGCTGGAGGACAGCTTAAGTACAGAGGCCAGTGTGCACAGCACAGCCCACTGCTCGTGTAAACCAAGAGAGGGCCTAGCATGTGACTGCACTGCTCTCTTATATGTGGCTAAGGAGCTGGGACTGGATCCTTTGGCTGATTGGGATGCTGAAGAGTTTTATAAAAAAAAGTAGCAGGATCAGATCTGCTAGGAAGACCACTCTGGCTTCTGCAGAGGCTCAGTTTGGGTGGTTAAGAACAGAGGGCAGGAAGCACATTAGGAGCTCCAATAATATTGAAGAGAGATTTTTAAAAAATTGAAGTATAGTTGATTTACAATATTATATTAGTTTTAGGTACACAACAAAATGACTCAACATTTTTCTAGATTATACTCCATTTCAAGTTCCTACAAAATAATGGCTATAGTTCCCTGGGCTGCACTATGCATCCTTGTTGCTTATCTACTTTATGCATACTAGTTTGTGCCTCTTAATCCCATACCCCTCTCCTGCCCCTTCTCCCTTCCCTCTCCCCACTTGTAACCACCAGTTTGTTCTCTGTATCTGTAAGTCTGTTCTGTCTTGTTATATACATTCATTTTTTTTGTTTTTTTAGATTCCATGTAAGTGATAACATAGAGTATCTGTCTTTGTCTGTCTGACTAATGTCACTAAGCAGAATATCCTCTAGGTCTACCATGTTGTTGCATATGGCAACGTTTCATTCCTTTTTATGGCTGAGTAGTACTCCACTGTACACCACATCTTTATCCATTCACCTGTTGATGAACACTGAGGTATCTTCTATATCTCTGCTGTTGTAAATAATGCTTTTATGAACATTGAGGTGCATGTATCTTTTCAAATTAGTATTTTTGTTTTCTCCAGATATATACCCAGGAGTGGAATTGCTGGGTTATATGGTATTTCTATTTTTAGATTTTGAGGAACCTCCATATTGTTTTCCATTATGGCTGCACCAATTAACATTCCCACCAATAGTGTACAGTGATTTCCTTTTCCCAGAAAGAGGTTTGGGGGCCTGAAATGAGGTGGTAATCATATGAATGGAGCTGGGAGACAGATCTGAGAAACAATTATAAGAAAAAACTGGCTGGAACTGGTGACTGTTGGATGAAGCAGGGCAGAGATGTGGTAATAGTAAGATGTTTCTGGAATTACACTCAAGTTTCTGACGTAAGTGACTGGGGTTTAAGGTAGTGTCTCCCATCAAGATAAAAAAGACAGTTTTTCACCATTTAGTACTATGCTGGCTGTAGGTTTGTCATATATAGCTTTTATTATATTGAGATATGTTCCCTCTATACCCACTTTGGCGAGAGTTTTTATCATAAATGGGTGTTGAATTTTATCAAACGCTTTTTCTGCATCGATTGAGATAATCATGTGGTTTTTGTCCTTTCTCTTGTTGATGTGATGTATTACATTGATTGATTTGCATATGTTGAACCACCCTTGTGTCCCTGGGATGAATCCCACTTGATCATGATGTATAATCTTTTTTATGTGTTGTTGGATTCTATTTGTTACAGTCATCAAGACAGCATGGTATTGGTACCAAAACAGACATATAGACCAATGGAACAGAATAGAGAGCCCAGAAATGAACCCACACACTTTTGGTCAACTAATCTTCGACAAAGGAGCCAAGAATATACAATGGAATAAAGACAGTCTCTTCAGCAAATGGTGTTGGGAAAACTGGACAGCAGCATGTAAAACAATGAAGCTAGAACACTCCCTTACACCATATACAAAAATCAACTCAAAATGGATCAGAGACTTAAACATAAGACAAGATACAATCAACCTCTTAGAGGAAAACAGGCAAAGCATTATCTGACATACATTTCAAAAATTTTCTCCTAGTAGAAATAAAAGCAAGAATAAACAAATGGGACCTAATGAAACTTACAAGCTTTTGCACAGCAAAGGAAACCATAAATAAAACAAGAAGGCAACCTATGGAATGGGAGAAAATTTTTGCAAATGAAACCGACAAAGGCTTGATCTCCAGAATATATAAGCAGCTCATATGACTCAATAAGAAAAAAAATAAACAACCCAATCCAAAAATGGTCAGAAGATCTAAACAAGCAATTCTCCAAGGAAGACATACAAATGATCAAAAGGCACATGAAAAAATGCTCAATATTACTAATTATCAGAGAAATGCAAACCAAAACTACAATGAGGTATCACCTCACACCAGTCAGAATGGCCGTCATTCAAAAATCCAAAAAAGACAAATGCTGGAGAGGCTGTGGAGAAAGGGGAACCCTCCTACACTGCTGGTGGGAATGCAGTTTGGTGCAGCCACTATGGAAAACAGTATGGAGATTCCTCAAAAGACTAGGAATAGACTTACCGTATGACCCAGGAATCCCGCTCCTGGACTTGTATCCAGAAGGAACCCTACTTCAGGATGACACCTGAACCCCAATGTTCATAGCAGCACTATTTACAATAGCCAAAACATGGAAACAGCCTAAATGTCCATCAACAGGTGACTGGATAAAGAAGAAGTGGTATATTTATACAATGGAATACTACTCAGCCATAAAAACTGACAACATAACACCATTTGCAACAACATGGATGCTCCTGGAGAATGTCATTCTAAGTGAAGTAAGCCAGAAAGAGAAAGAAAAATACCATATGAGATCGCTCATATGTGGAATCTAAAAAACAAACAAACAAACAAAAACAAAGCGTAAATACAGGACAGAAATAGACTCATAGACAGAGAATACAGACTTATGGTTGCCAGGGGGGCGGAGGGTGGGAAGGGATAGATTGGGATTTCAAAATTGTAGAATAGATAAACAAGATTATACTGTATAGCACAGGGAAATATACACAAAACATTATGGTAGCTCACAGAGAAAAAAATGTGACAATGAGTGTGTATATGTCCATGTATGACTGAAAAATTGTGCTGAGCACTGGAATTTGACACAACATTGTAAAATGATTATAAATTAATAAAAAATGTTAAAAAAAATAAAAAAGACAGAAATCAGTCTGGGGTTGAGGGGATGATTTATTCATTCACTTAATATTTGGGCACCTATTATGTTCCAGAAATTGGCCAATGTACTATAAACATCATAGTGAACTAGACAGAGAAATAGAGCCTGCATTCTAATAGAGGGAGGCAAACATTAAACAAGTAAAAAAAAATCTATCATATAAGTTCAGATGTGTGTCCTCCGAAGAAAAATAAACCCAGGGGAAAAACAAGTACATATGGGGCCTTTCTGAGAAGGTCTGATGGAGCAGAGAGACTCAGTGAAGAGAGTGGTGAGCCTTGTGGGACTTTGGGAGGAAGATTTCAGGCAGAAGACCATCTAGAGTAACAGCCAGAAGGATGACTTCAGTTTGGGATATGTTGAATTTGAGGTGACTTTGGTCTATCCAGATGGAGACATTCAGGAGGCAGTTAAATATACAGGTCTGAAGCTCAGCAGAGGCTGCGCTGGAAGGTGGGTTTGGAACCATCAGCATACTGGAGGCTGGAGGGGACGACTTGGGGTGCAAAAGTGCAAAAAGTGAGAAAGCAGTGGCCAAGCTAGTTAATTAAGACACACCAACATTTAAGGGACACACAGAAGAATAGAAACCCAGGAAGGAGAAGATGAAGAATGAGATTCCATGTTGCAAAATTCAAGAGAAAAAGAAGCAGTGATCGTCGCTTCAAAAGGAGCGGCACTCCAATAGCTGAAACGTGGCCCGCTGGGAGTAGCAATCAGCAGGACACTGATGACTGTCGTTAGAGCGGCCTCAGAGGAGTGGTAGGTGTGGGAATTGGATGACAGCGGTCTGAAGATGAGGAGGAAACCCAGCAATATAAGACATCTTATGAGAAGTGAGGCTGTGAAGAGAGTGAGATCATTCGGAGATGGGCGTTCGGGAGAACATCCACGCCGGCCAAGCCCAGCAGCTGAAGCGTCAGGAGAAGTCAGCTGGGGCAAAGCTGGCAGCAGGGGTGGGGGTGCCCTGAACTGGAGCAAGGGCCAGACACCCTTTGCCAGCTGGTTTTGTGCAGCCCGGCCTCCTAAGAATGAATTCCAGCCAGTGACCTGTACTTTACAGGGCCAGGATGGAGCTGTTAGATCACCCAGCATTCCTCACTCCAGTGGATGAGAAGAACATTTAGGAAGCTCTCCCAAATCTGTGTGAGGGATCAGGTATGTCGGAAGACACTGTAAGCAAATAAATGATGTTTGTGAGTTGAGGGTCCTGGCCATGAAGAAGGGGTCAGGAAGCCTCTGTCAGGTGTCCTGAGAAGGTGGCCTCATGTGTGGCTGGTGCATCCTGTAGGGAAAACTCCTCATTCTTACATGTATACCATAGGGCATCTGCCCCGGAAGTTCAAAGTCAGGTCCAGTCCTGTGCATCAGGTGGGATGTGAGTGGTGAAGAAAGGGAAAGCCCAAGTAGTGATGGAGACAAGAGCCCAGCTGTGTAGGGAAAAACTAACCAAACAAACTAACATCATGAAAATATGAAGGTATGATCAAAGATTACACAGTCATGACTGGTGTAAATTACAGAAGCATAGAATTGGTCAACAAATCCTGAAATACCAGGTTAGAGAGCATGGGAAGAAAAAGAGAAGTCAGGCTTTGAGTAATCAAAGGCAGCTCTGCATAGCCCAGCAGGTAATAAACTTATCAGAGGACTTTATCTCAAAGGGCATACAAGCCAGAAATAAAGATAGATTCCAAACATTTTTAGATAAATTCAGCAATAACAAAACCATGATTGTTTTTCAAATGAAATTAGCTGAGTTAGAGACATCTCTCATCTTGGAGATTGAATTTAGGCAGGATAAGAGTTTACTTACCACTCATTCCCAAACCCTCATTCATATACTTCCCTTGGGACCACCATCAGCCCATGTTTCTGGCCAGGGGACTCTCAAAATGGCACTCCTGCTTCTTGGAAAGACGCCAACCCCCAAGTGCCTGTAAACAATTTCTATGATACCAGAGGCTGAACACTATTTTATTCTAATTTCCTTCACAGGAAATGCATGCTGGGCTGTCTCCTCCACCTCAATTTTGTTCTTCTTACACTTCGATCCCTCTTGGGATACATATAATTGACCCACCATTACCCCACTATGCACACCAAAACGTAAGGACAGGCAGAAGGACCATAATCATGCCAAAAACAGAAAACAAAGACAAAAACAAAACATGCACATACAAGAAAACGGTTGGGAATAACAAAGGCAATCACTATCACAATTTCCAACTAAGATTTGAAATTGCTTTTTCATTTTAGACCCATATTCACAACTACTACATATCTCAAACACACATATCTAAAACCCAATTCAGTCTCTATCATTCCTTCAACCTGCTCCTTCTTCCGTATTCTGTATGACCTAGTTGCTTAAGTCAGAAACCTCGGATTTCCTTTATACTTCCCTCCTATTGTACTCCATGCCCTGAGGATTCTATCTTAAAACAGATGACTCTTACTATTAGGATAAAGTTCAAAGTCTTAACAAGACCCCTACTTCTCCCTCTGACTTTACCTCTCATCACCACTCTAACCCCTAAATTCAACTCCACCAATCCTAAACTCATTCAGGCTCCCCAAGGTCAGGCACCACTTCAAGAATTAGAGCCTCTGGATATGCTTTCTTTACTAAAAACTCTTCCTCTGAATGCTCTGCTTGAACTCTCATTTCCATAACATGTCAGTTTGTTTATTTCTTCTCCGGGGAAGCCAGTTTTGAGACCACTCCTGCCAGGTTTGAGTTAGGTGTCCTCCTATGTGCTTCCATAACATACTACACCATCCCTTAATGCACTGAATTGTAACTGCCTGTTTACAATCATCCCTGGGTATCCAAAGGGGGCTGGTTCTATGACCCCCCCACCAGATACCAAAATCCATGGATGTTCAAGCCCTTTATATAAAATGGGTTTAGTATTTGCATTTAACCTACGCACATCCTTCTATACACTTCAAATTATCTGTAGGTCACTTATGATGCCTAACACAATGTAAATGCTATGTAAATAGTTACTGGCTCACACAAATTCAAGTTTCGTGTTTTGGAACTTCCTGGAATTAAAAAGAAAAAATTTCCATGCTCGGTTGGTTGAATCCATGGATGCAGAACCTGCAGATACCGAGGGGCCACTGGACTTGTCTATGTCCTCCACTAGAAGGTAACCTTCTTGAGGATAGGGACCATGTCTTTCTCCCTCACAATAGCTCCAGCAGCAAGCATAGCGTTCAGCACATGATTGTTTAATAATGTAGTAGCTAGATTACATTACCTTCTCACTTATAAAGAGCAGCAGAAAAGAGCCAATAACAAGTTTGGAGGATAAAATGAATCCAAAGGGGATAAGATGAAGGAAGAAGAGAGAAAACAATGATGGAGTAGGGCTCCAGAAGATGGGTGGAAAACAGGAGGAGAGCTTAATGGAAGAAGCAAAAGAAAGCAAAAATAAAGGATGGGGTAGGAGTGACTTGAGCAGATTTTTGTGAAACTCAGAAAAATCTTCCCCAAGAGGAATAACAAGGGAACCAGCATTGAGTAAGTGCCAGACCCTGTTCCAAATCCATGATCTCATTTGTACCTTAAAGTTCCCTTATAAACATCATTATCTCATTTTGCAAATGGGAAAACTGAGACACCAAGAGCTGAGGTGTCTATCCCTATGTTTTAAAGCTAGTAAGTGGTGAAGCAGTCTTTTAACTCAGTCTACATGGACTGCCCAGGATCTATGCTTTGTCCTGGAAGTGTTCACGTAGGAAGCATTTAACTGTAGAACAGGTAGATTTGATGGTAAAAAGGGCTCTAAGCACCTAATCTTATAAATGGAGCTGTGACTTACGTTGTTATAGCTCAGCTCCTGCCTTTTTTTCCTTTAAATTTCTATCTTGCAGTTCCTCTGAGAGCAAGCAGAGTATCTGAAGTCAGCAGCAGCCAAAATCCTATGTAGAACTGAAATCAGGACTATCCATTTCTTCCCAGCGCTCCCCTGGGGAAATCTGTGGCTTGCAGGGGCCGAGGGCACATCTGTACAGTGGTGGTTCTAGCCCACCCTTTGCTATAGGCTCCAAATGTGGGGATGGGAGTGCTTATTCCACCAATGAGCAGTCCTGGCCCCTGCTACAGTCTAGCACTGGCTTTTCCACATTCTAGTAATACCCCTAAAAAGGTAATTTCTGGAAATGCATGGTGTGTAGTAATTTCTGGAAACACATGGTGTGCAGTAGATACCAGCCTCAGTTAAGGCACCTATCAGGACCAAAGGAAAATGCTTCCTACATTGACATTAAAAATGTGCTTGGAGCTAAAATATATACTGTGTTACTTTTTATTGGAAAAAGGTGTCCTCTATCTTTTCCCAAACTTCTATAACAACAAAATAGCTTTGTCATGACAACACTCCCAGATGCAAGGGAAGGAAGGCTATTCCTTCACTGAATAAAAGCTCACATAGTGGCTATTTTGCCTCAGGTTCCTTCTTTTACATAAGTTTTCCATCACCAGGTAGAAGCAGAGTCTTAACAGCAGGGCCCTTGCAGCCTTCCCTCATCTTCCCCATTTTCTGAATTTCTTAGACTTTGTAGATTTTAATCTACAAATATTCTCCACATCTGATGATATAAATATATGTCTTGTGCATATAAGCATCAAAACCAATGCTTTCTCATGGAAGCAGATTTTTATAAGAAATCAATTTAAATTGATTCAACTTATCATCTAACAGTGGTTACCAAGGATACCAAATAGACAAAATCACTTGGCTCCAACCTGCTTGTTAATCAAGAGATATTAACAGAAAGTTATGAAGGATTATGGTTATCTAAGTAATCTGGACAGAAACAATGACACCCTCCCGATGTCCTGAAGTCCTGAACTCAGTTAAAAACATTCCAGTCTATAATAACTACTAAAAACATGCAAAGCTTTTCCTGGGATTTGAAATTCAGTGATTAGTATTTAGGAAAATGACCGCTAATGGTTTCACTTTAATTCACTTCCTGATGAAGCGAAGAACTGAGAATGGCTACTGATTTGATGTTCTTAACAATCTGAAAGCAGATAATTTTCACCATGGCAGTTAATTGACTATTCAGGTAATCTAGATGAATCTGTCCTAAATCAAATAACCCATCACTTTACATGTATTAATACAGGGTAGCATCTAACAGATGAGCCTAGAATGTACCTTTGAGGGGCAAAGAATTAAAATGAACATATGCAAAACAAATACTGCTCCCTCTTGCTAAAAGGTCAATATGGACTTTTAAAAAAGTATACATAAGATTAAACACTGCCTATAATGCATTACTGTATTTTCTAACATTTGGTTAGAAAATAACCAAAGAATAATACTTTCCAAAAGGCACAATGAAGTTTCTTACTGATAGTCATTCATTGCAATTATTTGGTCCCACTTTGTGGTTTGTTTTCATTTTGTTTATCATGCCTTTTGCAAAAGAAAAAAAAACTGTAGCTGTTGTGTTTGTCAAAATCCATCAACCTTGTCTTATACAGCTGCTGACCTTGGGGTCATGCTAAGGAAAGCTTCATCTACCGAAAATATGACAGAAACTGGTAGATGCCACCAATATCTATTTTTCCTTCTTCCAAGAAAAACACAAAACTTAACATGTATTGGAATGACAATATAAGTCAAAAGACTACATTTCCCAACTTTCCTTGTAGCAAGGCCACATTGACTACATTGTGATCAATGAGATGAGAGCACAAGTGCAGAGTGGCATTTCCAGAAAGGTTATTTAAAAACAACAAGCTCAGGTTGGAGGTAGGGTCTTTTGTCTTTTCCAGGAATGCAAATGTGAGTGCTGGAATTTCAGCAGCCATTTTAGTCCATGAAGTGACTCTGAGTTAGAAGCCATTCAGTAAACAAGGCAAAATAAAAACACAGAAGGAACCTGGGTCTTATGACTACCTGCAGCCTCCCAGGGCAGCCTGTCTCTAGCTCTCTCTGCGTAAGAGAATTCTTAAATTTACCATCTATGTTTAAGCCACTGTTATTCTGTTTTTCTGTTATATGCAGAGTATCCTGATGATAAAATGCCTATCTTGTCATCTCCTTTAGACTTTTAGTTTTATTTTTTTGTAAAATTTAAACCACAGAGAAGTATTTGGGAGTGGAGCAGGAACATAGTGTTTTTATCAGATAGTGAGCCAATTATTCCAACACCATTTACCGAATAATCCATTTTCTCCCCCACTGATTTGAACTGCCACCTTTACTAGATACTATACCGCCAAGTTACCTTGTTTTTGTTCCATTCACTTTTTTGTATGGTCTTGATTTTCTCTGAGAAGCAGGAAGTACAGTTATCTGTAGAAAGTTGGGAGTAGAGGCAGAGCTTCAGAGGAGTGGGAGAAGGGCAAGGAAGAGGCCGCATGACAGGGAAGAAGCATCAGGCAGCACCGAGGGCCCAGTTGAGATGAGATTCTCCAGATTACAGCAGTAGGATCAATGGGGTGGACTTTGCATCCAGAATGCTTGGTTCAAATTCCAGCACCATGACTTACTAGCTGCATGGAGTCAATGACTAAGTGTCTATGCTTTGGACTCCTCCTCTGTAAAATGGAGATAATACCAGAACATGCGTCAAGGTTGCTGTGTTAAATGAGCTATTATAGGAAAAGCGTAGAACAATATCTGGCATTAAGTTCTATTATGTATTATCATTATTACTATTTATTAATGATATTACTGGTTATAACGTAACTGTTCCTATCATCAGCAGCATTCTTAACATACTAAGACAGTGGCTTTTTTGGTTTCCTAAGATATTATCGAGAATAATGTTGTACTGAACCAGATGCTTTTTTGGCATCATTTGAGATGATTGTATTTGTTCGTTTCTCAAAAAAAGGTATTGTGAATGAGACACAATTTCATACTCACCAAAATGGCTATCATAAAAAAGACAGACAATGACAAATGTTAGCCAGGGCATAGAGAAACAAGGACCCTCAAACAATACTGATGGGAATGTAAAGTAGTGCAGCGATTTTGGAAAATAGTTTGGCAGTTCCTCAAAATCTTCAACAGTTATCACATGACCCAGCAATTTCACTTGTGGCTATATACCCGAGAGAAATCAAAATATACACCTGTGCAAAAACTTGCACCCAAATGTTCTTAGCAGCATTATTCATTCATAATAGCCCCAAATTGAAAACAATCCAAATATCCACAAACTGATGTACAGATAAATAAAATGTGGAATATCCACGTAATGGAATACTAATCAGTAATGAAAAGGAAGGAACTAATAACACGTGGTACAAATACAGCTGGACCTCAAACGCAACAGTATGCTAAGTGAAAGGATCCAATTACAGAAGAGATTGCATATTATATGATTCCATCTATATAAAATGTCCTGAAAAGGCAAATCTATAGAGACAGAAAGCAGATTAGTGGCCTCCTGGAACTGGGAATGGACATGGGGGATCTTACTGGGGTGATGGAAATGTTGTAAAACTGATTTATAATGATGCTTGCACAACTTCATAAATTTACTAAATAATCATCCCTTAAAGTGGGTGAATTATAGAGTGTATAAAATAAACCTCATAAAGCTATTTTTTTAAATGAGGGAATAACGAGATAAGTTGAGGAAAATGTGTGAAGCTTATGTTACTTATTTTGTGTAAACATGGTCAAAAATTATATATATAACAACAACAACAACAACAACAAATCTCTTAGTGCAATAATAGCTTTACCATTCTTATACTGAGATAAACCCTGCTGGGCTGCAGTAGATCATTCTTTTAATACAAAGCTGTGTACGTATGTTACTGTTATTTAACATAGAATTTGTGCATTTATGTGCTTAACTGAGATTAGTTTTAAGATTTTTTTCCTATTGTCTTTGTCAGATTTTATATCAGTATGATACTAGCTTCATAAACTGAACTGGAATGCTTTCTATATTGTTTGCTATGGAGTAGTTTTTTTTGTTTTTGTTTTAACATTTTTTTACTGAGTTATAGTCATTTTACAATGTTGTGTCAAATTCCAGTGTAGAGCACAATTTTTGGAGTAGTTTTATAAGTATATGAATTGTTAAACCTCTCCAGAGGACAATTTGATAATTTTGTACCCAAATATTTAATGTGCGTAAGCTTGGATCTGGCAATTCTACTTCTAGGAAAAAAATAGTAGAGTGATTATTTCTGCGTAGTAGAAGAGTTGGTGACCTTAATTCTTGTGCTCATTTTAAAAAATGTTTTTTGCAATGAGAAATTAAAACAAATCTGCAATGACTATTATGGTTTCAACAAATGAGAGATTGATGCATTACTTGATATTTTTTGATAGACATGACCTATACACATCTGGGCCTTAACTTTTGTGGGGAATAATTCTTGGATTATTTTTCAGTTTCCTCTAAATATTTTTATAGCTGCTCTGAGATGTTTATACCTTCTACTCAATCCATATTTCCGTATCACTGGCATACCTGGCATTCTATTATGTTTTTCTATCCCTTCTACATCTATTATTAAATCCCCTTTCTCATTCCTCTTGCTTTATATTCATGTTTTCTCATAATTTTTTCTTGGTCAAAATAGCAAAGTATTTACTTATTTATAATTCAAAGAAACACATCTTCGTTTTGCTTATTAATACCACTTTTTCTTTGATTTTGTTTTTTATTTTTCACTTTCTAATTATTAATTTCTTTTTTGGGGGGGTTTACTAATGCTTTGCTCCTACTTTTTTTGGTTTACTTCACTTTTCTATTTCTAGGTTCTTACATTTAAAGCTGGTTTATTTATTTTCTATTTCTCTGTTTATTTACTATAACAAGTTAAAGTTATGAATTTTCATCTAAATATAGCTTTGGTTGGACTCTGCAATTCTGATACAGGTGCTTTCATTTCCATTGTATTTTCAACGTCTATAATTTTAGTTTCCATTTATTTTTTTTTAACTCAGGAGACCTCTTGAAGAGTTCAGTTTTCAGACGTTTAGGGTTTTGATGTTGTTACTTGTTATTCATTCACTGATGGTTTTATTGCATTACTGTCAGTGAATTTAACCCATAAAATTTTGATCTTTTGGAATTAATGTCCCTTTTTTATGGTCTGATCATGTACTGATCAATTTTTTTAAATGTTCCAAGAACACTCTTTTTCTCTTGGTGAGTAGAAAATTCTGTATTTCATGTAAATCAAACTTTTAATTACATTACTTCTATCCTCTATTTATTAACTTACTTTGTCTATTTGATGTGTCATATTATTAGTCAAGTATGGTAGTCACCTACTATAATTCTGATTTTTCTAACCTCTGAAGTTTTAACAAACTTGGTCCTATAGATTTAAATACTGCTTCATTCATTAAAAGTAAAAGCTTATGCCTGCTACTCTTCACTGTTTATTATACTATTTATCAGTCTAAGATAAGTCATACTTAATGACTTTTATGTCACATCCAGGATGTTTATTATAGGAATGTTAGTTTAATTAGCATGAGGCTTTGGAAAAAGAGAAGATAAAGACATTATAAAATCCATAGATATTTTGCACTTGTTATTTTAACATATTCAATGAAACTATTTCCTCAACATTTAGGAATCAAGTGGTGTACGGCCAACTGTGATCCTCCTCTAACATTTCCCCACATCCTAAGCTAAATTATTAAGGGCACTATTTAATGCCCACTTTTCCCCACATGTTTGCCTGGATCAAACCTGATGACCGCCCGTAGCCCTAAAACATCACCTTTTACTTAAAGACGTGTGCTATGGAGCCCTTGTTTTGTGAATCTGTCCAATTTAACTTCCCAGTTCCCACATGCTGAGGTCCTGGGAAGACAGTTGTGATTGAGTTGCTGAAGCGTTAAGACAATATAAAAATTAACAAATCAAAAAACCAATGTAATGGAAAAGAGCTGCAATTTTAATCTTTATCAGCCTGCAGAGTGGATCCTCTCAAACTGAACCTACAGAGATTAGATTCCCCCGAGAGAAGCCTTCAGTAATCCATACATAAACGGCCTCTATAGCAGCATGGAGTTAGAATCAACGGATGCTTCTACCAACAGCATTTGGAAGAAAAAAAGAGAAACATTTGGGGGATTTTCTAGTTCTCTTTGTAGACTCTCTGAAATAGATCCCATAACATGATGAATTTTAGTTCCCTCAAAATTAAGGTAATACACACCAAACACTTCCAAAGCCCCAGAAGAAGGATGCCCTATAAATTCAGAATATTACAGTGACATTAAATCTTAAGTAGCAGTCACAGTGGAACAGATTAAAGAAGAGCAAACAACAGTTTTCTCTTTCCCTCTGAAATAATTTGAGAAGACTTTAGGGCTAGCTCAGCTATGCCATCAATTAACATCCACATTATTAGAAAACATTAAATTTGAAAATATGTTTAACCTGAGATTTTCTGAGTAAAATGTCCAAAGTGGTTCTAATGTGTCCCTTCATCCATGTCTCTTTCTTAGTTTCCCAGGTTTTTCTGATGGGAAGTGAACATATTGGTAAAAAGGACTTTATCCTACAGGAATCAAGCAACCATATTATCTAAGCTCAGAGCCTGGGTACAGTTCTTACAGAATTTATTTATAGTATGGTTATCCTAAATTAAAAATAAATGATAATATTACATGCCCAGCTAAAAAGAGGACCATGATTTTAGTTAGCACCAGGATGCTACAGTTACATCCTACAGCTAAATTTTCAACAGAATTTATTATTAGCTGTACCAACAGCAGCTGTACTTCCTAATAATTTGAGATAACTCCCACTGTGGTAAGAATAAAGAAGGATCAATGATAACAGTAAATGCATTTTCATGCTTAGATTTCCTTGCATAATATTTTACAATGGTTTTAGACAGATGGTTGGAGCATTTACTTTGACAATGGGGCTGTAAAAAGTAATTTCAATCCATAAAGGCTATAAATGCATGTCATTTGCCACCCTGGCTGCACACCAGACTCACACGCAGAGATATTTTAGGTGTCACCATGGAAGATTCTGATTTAGTCAGTATGGGGATAGGGCAGCTGTCTTCAAAAGTTCCTTGATTGATTCTGATGTGTAGCTGCAACAGAGAATTATTTTCTAAAACTCTTCAAGTTTCTTGGGAGCCTTAGAATTCACCCTTTTCTCACCTTCTTCGACTTCCAGTAAGTTCTTCCCTGTGATCCACCAGTCAACTGCCCTGGACATCTGCATCAGATTCCATAAACATCCTTGAACTTCATGCATTTAAAATTAATCTTACTGAGAAACCTTCATACTGTTTTCCACAGTGGCTGCACCAACTTACATTCCCACCAACAGTGTATGAGGGTTCCTGTTTCTCCATAGCCTTGCCAACGTTTGTTATTTGTGTTCTTTTTGATGGTAGCCGTTCTGACAGGTGTGAGGTGTTATCTCACTGTGGTTTTGATTTGCATTTCCCTGATGATTAGCATGCTGAGTGCCTTTTCACGTGCCTGTTGTCCATCTGCATGTCCTCTTTGGAAAAATGTCTGTTCAGGTCTTCTGCCTATTTTTTAGTAGGGCTGTTTCTTTTTTTGATGTTGAGTTGTATGAGCTGTTTCTACATTTTGGTATTAACCCTGTATTGGCCATACAGTTTGCAAATATTTTCTCCCATTCAGCAGATTGCCTATATACCCTCTTTTGTCACTATTTCATTGTCATCCATAAACACAACCCCGCTCAAACACAAACTCCTGTCTCTTCATGCCTGCGCAAACACAGGTGCATGTGGTGGGAGAAAACCTGACATCTATGCTAGTGGATATCACTTTAAATTCATGAGCAACAATTTCAAGTGGGTGGACAATGTTGCTGGCAGGCTGACTTCCATAATCCATCCAATCTCCCACCTCTTGGACTGTCATTTCTACCTTATTGTTTTCAAACCTGCACATTTTGTACCCCATCCTCACCTCAGCTGGTAACCTTGCTGCTTCCTTTCTTATGATAACGGAAGAGCAATCAGAAAACAAACCTCTATAAGATCCTCAAATCCTATCTACCTACCTGGGCTCAGATACTCTGCCCCGGTTCATTGACAACAAAAGAACTGCTGAAAAACCCACCAACTCAGGTACATCACTCAGGCAGTTCAATCCTCTGCATCATTTTAAACTTCTCTCCAGCATACAAACATGCAGTTATTTTCTCCTTTAAAAACCATCTTCTGAATCATTTTCTCCTCCCTTTTCCTTCACAATGAAACTAAAAAAGTAGCATATATTCTCTTTCTTCAACTTCTCTCCTCTCCTCATCTCTTGAAGAGACTGCAGTCAGATTTGCACCAATTCCATTCGCCCATTTCCACTCCAAAATCACTCAGTTCACGGTCACCAGTGCACCTCCACGTTGCTAAATGCAATGGGCAGTTCTCACTCCTCACCATATTTGACCCATCAGCCTCATTTCACACAAGGGCTCACGCCTTCCTCCCAGGAATATTTTCTGCCACAGTCCTGATTCCCCCTCCCCCCACTGTCCCTTTCAGTCTCCTTTGTTGGTTCCTTCCCAGCTCTCAAACCTCTGATGAGTCGTTTGACTCCTTGTCTTCATTCACCCCTTAGTAAGCTCATCTAGTTTATTGGCTTCAAATATCCTCCCGATGCTGATGGCTCCTAAATGTGTACCTGCAGGCTAGACTTTGTCTTTGAGCTCTAGGACCCACATCCAAATGCCCACTCAAGGACAGCCCTCCAGCAACCCTCCCCTCATTATCCTATATAATGAGTTTTTGTTCTCTACCAGATCACCTAAGTGCCGTTATCTCCTACAACTTTAAATAAAAACAACCCCCCTTGATCTACTTCCTTCACTGGTGACTGACTACTAACTCATTTCTCTCTGCTCCTGTGTGCAGAAAAATTTGAAAGAGTAGTCTATATTCACTGCCCCTAATTCCTCTCCCGTCAATTTCTCTTAAGGTTGTGCCAGTTAGGCTCTTGTCCTCACCTGTCTACCAAAACATCTAATTAACATCACTTCCAATGATCCGATGTTACCTAACCGCTGTGACCAGCGCTCATTCTGCCTGATCTGATGGCATCTGATGCAGTTGTTTTTCCCCTCCTTTCTCACACACCTTCTTCATCATTTCCGCTTTCAGGTCAACACTCTTGCTTGGATTTTCTGGTCCCTCTTCATTAGAGTTCTTTTGCTGGTTCCTCATTTTCTCTCCATCCTCCTAGGGCTAGAGAGTTCCAGAACTCAGTCTCCAACTCTTCTCTCCAACACCATCTGCCTAGAAGATTTCAGCCAGACTTATTTTAAACATCACCTCTAAGCCTACAATGCTCACATCTGAATCTCCAGTCCAGCCGTCTTTCCTGAACTCCAGGCTCATGTGTCTGGCTTCCTAGTCTGTTCCCCACCTGACTCACTAATAAGCAGTTCCAACTTAACACATCCAAACTAAGCTCCTTATTATCCTCCTCAAACTTCTCCTCTCTTCTCTTGCTCAGGCCAAAATCTTGGACTCACTCTTGATTTCTCTCTGCCTTTCACACCCTACATCCATCCATCAGTAAATCCTGTCAGCTCTACCTTCAAGCTACCTAGAATCTGACCATTTCTCACCATCTCCATGGCCATCACTCTGGTCCAAGCCACCATCACCTCTCACAGCAGTCACGTCACAGCTCTCCCTTCCACAGTCCACTTTCTAAATGTTAGGCAGAGTGATCCTTTCTATCCCTGTCACATATTATTAATTCTCTGCATAAAACTTTCTAACAGCTTCCCATCTTTCTCTGAGTAAAAGTTACAATGGCTTATAGGGCCTTACAGTCAGCCTGCCATCACCTCTCTGACCTCATCTACTACTTCTCTCTTCCTTGCCAACTCCACCATGGTCCCACTGCCCCTGGCTGACACTTAAATATACCAAGCATGTGTCTGCCTCAGGACCTTTATACCTGCTGTTCTCCTTCTGGAATGCTCTTCCCCCTGATACGTGCACATCTTGCTGCCACATCTCTGACCTTCCCTCCTACATCAGTTTCTCAGTGATGCCATTTTAGTTCCCATATCTATTCCTTTCCATGCTTTATTTTTCTCCTTAGCACTTATCACTATCTAACGTACTATGTAATTAGTTTATTTATGTGCCATCACTTTCCTCTTGCCAACATGTAAGTTCCATAAGGGCAAGATTTTTATGTTCTGTCTGGTCCCCTCGTGTATGTACAATACTGTATCCAGGTATCCAGGCACCTACGATGCCTAGAACAGTCTTGCATGTGGGAGAGGGTCAATAAGCATTGATGAGTGAGTGAATGGCATCTCTAATTATAATCTCTCCAGTCAGCCTTCATCGTGCCTTCAGAGTCATCTAATTAGGAGATGAATCTGCTCATCTCAGTTTTCAGCTTAAAACCCTTCAACGGGTCTGCAGTGCTATATAGCTGGTGCAAACATTTATAGCCAGGCCTATTCCTTAAATGTGGTAAGTGAAGTTCATGTGTGTGCGGCGGGGGAGGTGGGGCAAATAGGGAAAGCAGAAACTGTAGCACCTGCCTAAGGGCATTCAATTATTTTACAAAACTAAGCTGGCCACTTTGCAGCCCCTGTATACCGAATAAATCACCATCTCCAAGCATGGCTTGGTAGGCACCAGGCAGGCTTGCCACATCGACTCCCTCCTGAGCCCTGTAACATCAGAGAAAACAGACTGTGCATCTCCTCAAACCAAGTGGCTGCAACGCAACTGAACACATTGCTTTTTTCATTATTAAATAAACAGGCAAGGAAGCAAGATGTCATTGTTGGCATAGTCTGAAATTATATCTGGAACCCAGATGTTTGAGCCAGATGACTAAACTTGCTGAAGGCAGTTTTTACAACTATATGAGGTAATTACACTTGAGTTTCAGGGTGACATGATTGGGGATCTGAAAAGGTAATCTCCCACACAGCACTTCCAATCTGTCAGGACCCTACCGCAGTCAGGAAGCACATCACAACTAGCTTGAGCTTTTTCCCATGAGGAACGGGGAAGACTCGAGAAGGGCACTCACACAACTTTTCCCTCCTTAAATCTCCTGGACTACTTCGCTGAGAATGAGTCCTTCGGGCTCATCATAGTAAACTGCACTTCCTTCAAGATTTCTGCTTCAAAATCCTCTAGCCCAAGTCCTCCATGGGACTTTGATGACGGCATACAAGGACTTCCATGATCTGACGACCAGTGTTTACTAGAACAGACTCACTGCTCAACATTCCCGTATGTGCTCCACTTACTGTTACCAAAGATCCATTCTCTCCTGTCTTAGAAAGTTTGTAAATTCCAGAATGTCCTTCCCACCCACACATTCCAGGCAAAGTGCCGCACCCAAGAATCAACTTCTCCAGGAATCCTCTATAGATCTACTCACGTCAGCTAATTACTTCTCTCCTCTTTTCCTGCACTGTATCCAGTACGTATCTCCCTTCTGGTCTTAATATTAACTATTATTGTTTTATCTCAGTTTCATCGGGGTAGTAACCATAGCCAATGTATCTTCGAATTAGTGATGCCTAACCTAGTACCTGGCACTTAAGGGGCACTGAGTGGATGTTTTATAATTTAATTATAATTAGAAAAGTGATCAGATCAGTGTGGCCACGTAAAGGCTACAGAAGTGTTAGGATGGGAGGGGAGCTGGAAAGAGGGAAAGAAAATGAGATTCAAATTATATAACAATAAATTTTTTTCTATTTCACATAAATAAAGGCAGCACTTAGCAATGGAAAGAATGCACTCCTAACATTTTAAAAGGCAGTCTAGTATAATGGATCAATTACAGTCAACCTGAGTCCACTGGCTACAGAGTGCTCCTTCTATAAGCTAATTTGACAGAATATTTATGTTCCAGCTAATGCAAATTGATAAGAAAAACATTAAGATTCTCCAAAACTAAATTGGTACATGGTAGAGAATAAACACAAAAAAATTCACGTAACAGGAAATACAAATAGGTTTAAAATATTAAAAATAGTTAATCCTACCAATAGAAAAAATACAAGTTGAAACAACAACCAGGTAGTCACTTAGAACTTATTAAATTAGCAACCTTCTGTTCATATTTTATCACCTAATGGTAGAGGACTGACTGTTGACATGTAGCAACAACATGTAAGGGCAAACTGGCAGAGATATATTGGAAAGCAACTGGAACCCATTGGTAATAATTAATTATTAAGAAATATTCCCAAAGGAGAGTGGGATACTATAGAGTATTATTTATTTATTTATTTATTATTTACAGTATTATTTATAGTAATAAAAAATCAGAAGCTTGAAATATTCCCAAAGAAGGGTTAAGTGAAAAAGATTTAGCTACCCTTTGGAATATATACAGTCATCACAATAGTTACACAATAATGATTGCTCATCATGGATAAATTATAACAACAATAGTACTAATGGCTAATATGTATTGAGCATGTACTAAGTGCCGGCAGTATGGCACTTCCTATACATTATGAGATAGGTACTAATGCAGGGTTCCAAGATTTAGCAAATAAAAATATAAGCCGCCCAGTTCAATTTGACTTTCAGATCAACAACAGATATCCTTTGTTTACCTGAAATTCAAATTAAACTGGGCATCCTATATTTTATTTGGGTAAAAGCACTCCATTTGATTCATGACAAAACTAATACACAGAGCTTAAATAACTTACCCAGGGTCATACAGTTAATAAACAGTGATAAAACAAATTTTACAAGGTTCAAGTTTACAAAAAAGTAGAACAGTAAATTTTGTCTGTGGATGATTACAGGCAGACCTTGTTTTACTGTGCTTCATTTTATTGCACTATTCTTTTTTTTTTTTTTTTTTTGGAAATTGGAGGTTTGTGGCAACCCTTCACTGAGCAAATCTATTGGGCTGTTTTTCCACCACCACCTGCTCACTTCATGTCTCTATGCCATACTTTGCTAACTCTTGCAATCTCTCAAACTTTTTTACTATTATTATATTTGTTATAGTGATCTGTGATCTCAAAGGTCACTACTGCAACAAAATTATGACTCACTGAAGGGTCAGATGATGGTTAGCAATTTTTTAGCAATACAGGATTTTTAAATTAAGTTATGTACTATTTTTAGACATCATGCTATTGTACACTTAAGAGACCACGATATAGTGTAAACCTATCTTTTATATGCACTGGGAAACCAAAAAATTCACGTGTCTCACTTTACTGTGTTGGTCTGGAACCCAACCCGCAGTATGTCCAAGGTGTGCTGTATAAATTGGTAAAACGTGTGCGTGCCTGTGGCTCATGGTGGAGGGGAAACATGGACAGGTGATACTGCACCACAAAATCCACTTACTGAGCAATTACTTGAGTACTTACTCTGGGCTCTGTGCTGCAACAGCCTTCTAAGGCCATTTCACGGGTGAATAAAGTGAAGACAAGTATTTTTTAACTCAAGGTCATAAAGCTAGTAAAGGCAAGATCAGATTCTGACCTGAGTGTTTTCCTTTCAAGTTCAGTTCTAGCAGCACTGGGATAGAAGTTTTTGTGTGAGAAAACTCATGCACGAGGGCAGAGGAATATTGCAAGGAGATTTGCAAAACCTAGTTGTTGGAGTTTGCCTTGGTTTAAAGCCCTACTTAGAGCCAACCCAATGAAATGCTTGAAAGAAGTCATGGTGAACATTTATGGCTCCAACTGTAACTTAATTTAGAAAGTAGAAATACATACTTCATTCTTATGCTTTTGAAAGTGAGGCTGCTCTTCCACCGACGCTGCTCTCTAAGCTCCCCCCTTTTCACTATACACTTGAGCACATGAACTTGTTAGTTTCCTCAAGTGAGTCACTTAGGAAGAGTTTATGAATTTTTTTCAGCCAACCACATCGGAGAGCACACGTGCCAATATGCCTTTAGAGGGAAAGCCACGCCTAGGTTCTACACACAATAGAGAATTTTAGGATAACTTCCCTTAGGTGTCAGCTTAAGTTTTCCTTGAGAGTTTAGCCCACATCAAAAAGTTTGTGCTTTTAACTCTTTATTCGGAGAGAAGCAGCTGGCCACAGGGCTGCCTGTGATGCCTTCACCACAATTTGCTTTTGTTTTTCCCTCTTGGTAATTACCTCCTGACTAAACCACTCACTGGTCCATGTAAAGGAATCCTACAGTGATGAAAACACACTTGTTTAAATAAAATATTTATGAAGAAGCCCTAAAATGTCACTGAAGTAAATGCAAATTAGATCTCCACATATCGTGCATCCAATATGCCACTCATTCCTTTGAAGACTCTCTAGCTCCTGATTGCAATTAACATTAATTTAAAAAAATTAATCCCATTGTGCATAATCACACCAATGTCTATTCATAAAAATCCAGTGTTTTAAGGTTAATTTTTCTTGACTATCTTTGAAAATTTGAATTAAGACTAATGTTTAATCTCAATGATTATTTTGGAAATTTTTCCTTAGAAACTATACCTAATTATTATTTTCCATGTACATCTTTCAATAAGTTATTTCATTCTGAATAAACAGTGAGGGTTCCACATTCTGGCCTTTAATGGAATACTTTGGACATGATTTTCTCAATTTCTTATTTTTCCCCCCAAATTGAGTGGATATATAGTTTCTCATGATATTTTTAAAGAGTTCTCAAAATAAAAATTAGGGATAATATGGTCAAAAGTTAAGAATCAGTTGATCCGGGTGGTAACCGTACAAAGTAACAGTAGAGACCCCCTGACTTTTGATACCATCTTTCCTAATTTTGCAAAAAAGAAATCTGAGCTGAGCTGATAAGAATTAGGTGGGTTCATCCTTTTCTTAATGGCCTTAACAGTTGTCTTCCACCTGGGTGCACATTAGAACCAACTGAGGAATTATTATAAAAATATACTATCAGGCCCCATCCACAGAGATTCTGATTTAACTGGTATAGGGTAGAGCTCAGTCACTGGCAGCTTCTTGTTTTATTTTTTTGTCTGTTTGTTTGTGAGAGCTTCCTAAGTGTTTCTAACATGCAGCCAAGTCTGAAAACCAATTATCTAGAAAAAGCTTCCCCTGAATAGGGTTAATCTCCACCTGGAAAGAAAAGTCATCAGTGATGTGTCATAAAGCTCTACTTTACACCCTGACCAGGTGAACCTTCTCCAGCTCACTAGAAAAATGAAGGAAAAAATCTCTAGAAACACAAAGCTAGAATGTCAATGGAAAACTCTTATCCTAAATAAAAGAATTTATAACCAAAATACTGAGTGGAATCTTTACAACTGCAAGAGAATTTAATCTACACTTAGAGATTAAATCCATTACAGAAATAAAGAATGGAGAAAGGATGTCTAAAGATAGCTCTTACGAGAAAAACCTAGGGAATTTTCATTGATGGTAACTCCTAGATGCTTAGTATATGCAATGTGTTTACTTAGAACCTACTTTGACTTAGACTCAACTCTTTTTTTAAATGGAATCCGTGGCCTTGGGCTAGTTTAGCTTTCTGCATTTCAATTTATTCATAGATACCAATCTCTTTTAGCAATGCTTCTCAAACCTTAATGCGCCTATGAATCACCTAAGAATCTTGTAAAACACAGATTCACATCAGTAGGTCTAGGGTGGGGACCGAAAATCTGCATTTCTAAGAAATTCCCAGGTGCTACTGGTGTACAACTGAACATGTTGAGCAGCAAGGTCTTGGAAGACATTATGAGGATTAAATGAAGTGACCTACATAAGTGCTTGGCACAGATGTGCTTGGCACCTGTCAGAAGAAAAGACAAGGAAAACAGTAAAACATGCTTAAAACCTAGAAATCACATGATTCAATCCTCTTTTCTTTTCCAGATGTGGAAACAGGATCAGAAAAGTTACAAGGGCTACCCACTAAGAGTCAAAAATGGAGAAGAGACTAATTCTTTGTTGACTCGTAAGTAAATTCAAGATCAACAGTAGAAGTTAAACAGAGCTTTTCATTCCATGCAAGGACAAACCTTTTAATAATGTCGGGTAGTTTAGATAGAAATGAGCACTGGGCAGGGGGAGAGGAGGGGGAAAGGAACAATCCAAAACACAAGGAACCTGAGCTGTCAGTCAGCCAGAGCGCAGGGAACCTGAGTCGTCAATCAATCAATCAATCACGAAACCAGGATATAAAAGCAGGAAAAACAAAGGAATGGCGCCATTTTTCCTCTCTTGGATTGGCCTGCTCCCAGTTCTCGGGAGTGCACTACGTCTTTTACTTTTTTTATTTCACTAATAAAGAATCTTGCTTACATGAAACTTTCTGTCTCTCGTCAAAAATCTTTCTTTGGGTGAGTAAGAACCAAGGTAATACTTATTTTTCTTTTCCTGGTAACAATAATAACTGCTGTCCTACAAGCAACTGGCGCTCTCAAGGAGAGTGAAGTCCCCAGTTACAAAATATGAGCATAGACGAATTGATAACGTCACAAGAGACTTCCATGCTTGAGGTCACTGTTGAACTAAGAGACACCACGCACCTCACATATACAAAAAAGTTTTTTAATAAAACAAAAGCCTCCTTATTTTCCTCCCCACTCCAACTCTCCTCCTCCTGAAGTCTTGCCCTGTGCAGTAAAGGGAGGTACTTAGATCAAAAAGCCTTGGGTCATCTTTAACTCCTCTCACCACTCACTTCCAGTCCATCAACAAATCCTAGTGCTGCCTCTTCAAACTGAGTCCACTGTCCCCTCTGTCTGGATTACTACAATAGCCTGTTAGCAGGTTTCTCTGTCTTTTCCCTTGATCTTCAACAGTATTTTCTTAACACAGCAGCCAGAATGTTGCCACTTCTCCATTCAATTCCTTCTCTCTTTTTTTTATATGCTTTGTTTGTTTGTTTGTTTGTTTTGTTTTAATGGAGGTACTGAGGATTGAACCCAGGACCTCATGTGTGCTAAGCATGCACTCTACCACTGAGCTATAGCCCCTCCCTCTCAACTCCTCCTCATTCAGAGTAAAAACCAAGATCCTTAGAACAGTTTAGAAGGCCCACATGATCTTCCCCCTCCAACCCTTACCCATATTTCTTGTCATTTTCTATCTTTTTCATTCTGCACTAGCCACTCTTGAACTCAGCTATTTCTTGAGTCACATTAAAGACACTTCTATCTCAGGACCTTTGCACATGCTCTTCTCTGCTGCTGTGAAGGCTATTCTCTAGACTCACAAGTTTATGCCTGACATTGCCAATATATGAAACAACATAATATCTCACAGAAGGATTCTAACTGCTCTCTATGGAAACGTGCTTACACTCAGCTTAAAGATCAGCACTTTACTTTCCATAGTTGGTACAGATGAAGGACTGGTGAGGCATTCCAGTTCCACTTTATGACTTAGCTTCATTTTAAAAAGATGACACTTTCATCAAATTCTCTCTTAATACCAAGTTAGGGAAGACGAGGTGCTGTACTCCCACATCACAGTACTGCAGCTACCTGTGCAAAGAACTACCTTTCTGATGGTCCATTCATCGTGACCCAGGCTTACCCCACCTCTGAAAAAAATGAACAAACATCCCAGATGCAGCGTCACTCTGCTGTCCACAGGGAATTACGTCTGTTTTCTCCTTTTAAAACTAAAGTCCCTCAGCTGAGCTTGAGAAAATGGAGCTACCACTCGGTAGTCAATGGACAGAGAAAGCTGAAACATGGCATTCAGGTGAGTGGGTTCCTTTACAGAATAGGAAGTCACCCATTTACAGAGATTTGCATCCCAGGGCTGCTGCTGTGTGTGGTTGTTCTGGTTCGCGCTACACACCAGTAGGGGTACCATTCACAGTGCTGGGCAGTGCAGCTACTCCAGCCACTCAGCTCCTAGGGCTCAGAAATTAAAGGCAGTCTTGGTTTGGACAAGCAAACAGCTTCAGAGGGATGGAGATAAATGCATCTGATGTAAGGATTAATGTGGGCAAGGAGAGGAAGGAGGGAAGTGAAGAGATTCCTCCTGAACAGAAGAGACAGGGCACTCCGGACATGGGCTTCAGCCTCAGTTGCTCTCACCTGGCACTCACAGTCCCCCGCCCCTCTCTTGCCTCATGAACAGGCTACTTCCTGACCCAGACCAAAGATCTAGAGGGTCCTGGGGGCTACCTCAAAACCACTGTGCCCCAGTTAAGAAAGCAGAGCAGTGCTTTCAGGAGCTGAGAGACTAGCACAGTGTATTCTTTATCTGTGGCTACTTCTCGACCAAGGAATCAGAGGTGTCTTTTGTGAGGAGTCTTCTCTGTGATTCTTCCTCAAGGGCTTCCCAGTGCAGGGGCTGAGGAAAACCTAAAAACATGGAATCTAGCTCATGGATTAAAAGCAGAGGCATAAAGTCAGCCATAAAGATATGGGGTGTTAAACGTGCAACTCAGTGCGAGGTCTTATCCATCTTTCCTTAGAAAGCCAAAGATGACTACTTATTCAGGATAAAAGTGACAATTCCTGGCACTGTCACAGGCAATGAAGTGGCACATTTGAACAGGAATGCTTGCTTTGGGTGAAGCAAGCTAAATAATTTTCTTGTTCCTGCTTACTTAAGGACAGAAATTTCCCCACTGAGGACATCATCTTGTGCCCCCAGTTCATGAAATGAAGTGTTCTCATTCATGTCTGCAGTCCGTGCAGCACATCATGTCCAGCAAGGAACCCTAAGAAGGCTGGGCATTAAACCTCGGGGAAATCATTTGAAATCAACAGTATTTCTTGACTTAATTCTCTACTTTAAAGTAACACATTAGTGATCATTCCATAAACTTAATTAATGTAACCACAGGCAATGGGAAACAATAATCTCCTTCTTTCAATTAAAAAAAAGCCTTTGAGTAGGGAAAATCTGATTTAAACTTTTAATAGATGACTTCTCTTCACCTCACAAATCTCTTTTAAATATACTATCAAGGAAATGCTATGGAAGTCAGGCTTAGTGCATACCTCTTCATGAACCAAATAATTCTCTATTTATCCTTTGGGTAAATAGATTTTTATGTAATGGACTGGTTTAAAATTAGGTAAATTCGTACTGGATAATCTGCACAGCAATAGCTCATTTCCAATATTTATACACAGGAATATTAGAGGAAAGGCCATTTTCTTATCCCATCTTTAACAATCCAACCCCAATACGTTTTTTTTTTAAGTACTTAGATTGAGAGGCTATTCGAGAAAATGATTCCTCAAGGTGAGAAGAATCTCAAGTAAACATCTGGAAGGAAGGTGTCTTCCAGTAACCCGCAGCAGAAGAGAAGACATGGGAGATGCAGGACCCCTGAGGAGAGCAAATGGCTCCACTGAAACTCCCTTCTTCAACCTTAATTGGTCAAGGGCCAAAATAAATGAACTTTCCAAAGTTAGGAGCTTCGAAACTTTCACTCGGAATAACTGCAAGTGCACAAGCCAGGACCGGTGAGCCCCTCGACCTCGGTGTGCCCGGCGGCGGGAGATGGTTGAGCGGCGCGCCCAGGCCCAGACAGTCTCCACGCCAAGAGACCCGCAGGGAACCGTTTCAGGCCCGGCTGCCCAGGACCCGGAGCTCCGGATCCCCGGCCCAACGCCGGATCCCGCCCGGCCCTTCTCACCCCAGACCAAGGAAAGGACAGGGGCGCTCTGGGGAGAGGATGAAGAGCGCCCGGTGGGATTCAGCCGCAGCCCGGGGCCGTCCCCAACTCCCAACTTCCAGGAGTTACCCCTGGCCTCGTCCCCCTTCTCACGGCTCGCGAGGCCGCCGCGGCCTCCCCTGGCCGGGAGCGCAGAGCCCGGGAAGTGGAGCGCGGAGCTCGGGAGCCGCCCCCAGGAGCCCCGGCAACCGGAGCGCAGGTGGCGGGCGTGGTCCCTCCAACCCTGCGCCAGCCACCCGGACCCGGACTCGGCCTCCGCGCAGCAGCCTCCGCCGGGGTCCCCGCGCGGTTCCAGCCTCAGGCCCCGCTGCGCCGGTTCCTGACCCCCTCCCCTAGCTCGGTGGTCACCCGCCCTCCACCCTCCAGCCCGCGTTTGTCTCCTGCCTCAGGCCCCGGTGCGGCCCCAACTCCCATCCCAGGGCCCTCCGGTCGCGCGCGGCAGCGGTGGCAACGGCACTCACCTGGGTCGCGGAGCCGAGGTCTGGCGCGGTCCCGCAGGTGGTAGATGAAATCCTGGCAGCTGTCGTGCTCCAGGGCCCCGCGGGCACAGAGCTCGGCCAGCAGCTGCAGCGCCTGGTGACAGAGCGCGTCCCTGGCCCCGGGCATCGCCCCCCCGCATCCTCGGACCGCGCCGGGCAGGCAGGCGCGAGAGACAACCCTCCGCCTGCCAGCTCAGAGCCGCCGCCCCCGGGCCGTCCGCCCTCGCCGCCAGGGACCCGCCAAGAAACCGCCCGAGCGCCAGCCCCAGCCGGTCCGGCCTCCCACCGGTTGCATGTAGCTCTTGGCCAGCCGGTTCGGTCGGGCTTTCTCTCTCTCCCGCCCGGCCCCTCCGTCCCTCCCCCGGCACGGAGGAGAGGCGGTGCCGCACAGCTCAGCGCGCCTCTCTCCTCGCGCTCCGCCCGCCACTTGCGGCCGCCGGGGGGCGGGGCGGGTCAGGGGTGCGCGCCGCGGGGTAGGATCCCGGCGGCCCCTGCCTGGGCGCCCGCGGGGGGCGGGGGGCGCTCGCGGGCTCCTAGACGAGCGCCGGACTGGGCTCGGGACCTAGTGCTCACAGCGGCCGCGCCCAGGTTTGGAGAGTGTGAGCGGGTGCGCGCTCCGTCCTGATGCAAACCCACACCCTCTCCCACCGCCCTTCGCCGCAGGAGTCCAAAGCACGCTCTTGGGTGCGTTGCGGGAAAGGTGCAGTCTGAACCACGCCCTCCAGATCCGGAGAACCAAGTCCCGACTTCGAACTTGAGAAGCGCCGTCTGGGTATAAACCGTGGGCCTAAGGATGCGGCGCCTGGGGTCAGTATTCGCCAACAAAGGTGCGGTATCTCAAGTTCAGGACCTTTTCGACTACTGTGGTGATTTGGAGAAGGTGGAGACTCTCAGATCGGAACTAAGGTGAAATAAATGGCTCCTGAGGAAGAAGCTGGGAATTACCTGGAGCTTCCTAGATCCTGGCTGGTTTGCTAAGCAACCGATTGGAAATCTCAGGATTGCTAACGAATCTCCAGGATCCACCAAGGAAGAGTATCACAGAATCTGGGATGTTTGGAAGGGAACACAGGGCACCTCTTGTACACCCACGTCTTCAGCCATTCAGGCAATCAGCCAAGAAATAACTAGGGAACACTGAACGTGTGTGTGTGTGTGTGGTGTGTGGTGTGTGCATGCGTGTGTGCGCGTGCGCAAGCGCGCCAAGCACTGTGCCACAAGTCTTGTAGCTATATAATCTCGTTTAATTCCCTTGATAGCCTAACACGGTCTGTATAACTGTTATCCTCATATTACCAATGACAAACGTGAGACTCAGAAAAGGTAGCACCTACCCAAGTTCATACAGAAGGAGGCAGGGTAACCTTGGCTTTTTTTTTTTTTTTTTTTTGCCTTTAGGTAATACTAGTGTCCTGGAGTAGAATCTCTACAACTGACACTTTGAGCCATAAGGTTGTGCTGTTGCTAGAGACATCTCATTGCAAATCATATTGTGCAGAAAGGTAATTCTGGGCCATAGAGTGTTAACCTGACAGACAAGCTTTGGAATACTGCTGTAAGTGGTGCTGGGGCCTCAAGGACCTTATATTAGAATAGTAGAGAAAATAAAGTTGTAAATGCAAAGGTAACTTCAGAGAGTTGTGAAAAGACAAGTAGACTCTGCCTTAAGAAAATTAGGAGGGAAAACAAATGCACTGAGAGACAGCCTTCAGAGGAGGCAGAGCAGAAGCTGGTCTTTGAAAGGAGGGAACTCTTGGAGAAGCAGGGAAAAACCATGTGGTGGAGGTGCCACCAGAGTGCGTGGATGCCAGGGCTGGTGCAGTAATGGTGGGGAGGAGTGGAGTGTGTGTTAAAGCATGTAGAAATGTAACACAAATGTGACTTTGTCAGAGAGGAACTGAAAAAAGTAAGTTCAGTTGAGAAATTACTTTGATAAGCCAGGCAAGATATCATGGGTCCATACAGGCCAAAGGCACTAGCTGATTGCCAGAAACATCCAAATTTGAAAAACATGTCAAATATGAATTGACAAGATGGCAGCCAAAGGAATGAGGAAGAGTGAAAGCCACAGACGTTCCAAAAACTGACCTGGGCCATACATGGTAAGTCCCTGATGACACTTAGAATTGCAAGCCCAGAGTTTTAGGAGAGAGGGGAGACTGGCCATCATCCACTGAAAGGTAGAAACTGAGCTGCCACCTTGGTTGGGTTCCTCTAGGAAAGAAGAGCTGGAAAATTAAGAAAAAGCTTTGTCATTCAAAATGTGGTTTAAGCAGCAGAGATTGAAAGTAACAGAGAAGAGGAAAATCGGCAAGACTGGAATCATGAGGCCAAAGGAGAACGAACAATCAACAACATCAAGTGTCAAAAGAATCTGAAGGGAAAAAACTAAGACGTGTCCTTTGGATGTAGCAGGCAGTAAGGCAGTCATGATTCAGAGAGACCAGTTACTGTGAAACCAACTTGTGGAAGTTACTTACATTTTTGTGCCTAGAGTTTCTCATCAGATAATATTAATATGTGCATCATTGGGTTGTTATAAAGATTACATAAAGTGCTTGGAATAGTGCCACCCTATAGTACAGGCTCAATTAGTATATAACTTTGTTGTTGCTGTTGTGTGTCTAAAACAATGTGCTGGTTGCTAAACATACTTCCTTAATTTATTACTGACAACATTCCTAAGCAGTAGGTGTTATTATGTCTTATTTTACAGGTAAAGAAAGTGAAATCAGGTGGTTCAATAATTTTCCCAAGGACAAACCTGCAGATTGTTTCCAGATACAGCACAGCCGTGCCATCCCTCCCATTCTACCCATCCCCTTGTAGTGTGATTTTACCACTCCTTCCACCAAGAAATGAGTGTATTCCCCTTCCCTTTGAATCTGGGCTGGCCTGTGATTTACTTTAACCAACAAAATGTGTGGAAGTGTTATTCTAGTATCAGAATGGTGGTTGGGGGGATATGGAGAAAAGGAACCGTGGTGCACTGTTGGTGGCAATGTTAAATTGCTGACCCGCTATGGAAAACATTATGGAGATTCCTCAAAAAATTAGAAACAGAACTACCATATGATCCAGCTATCCTACTTCTGGGTATTTACCTGAGGAAATGAAATCACTGTCTTGAAGAGATATCTGTACCCCCTTGTTCACTGCAGCATATTCACAATAGCCAAGACATGGAAACAACCTAGGTGTCCATGAATGGGTAAGTGGATAGAGAAAATGTGATATGTATATATGTGTACACACACACACACACATATACACACTCTCATTCACAATGGAATATTATTTAACCTCAAGAAGAAGGGAATCCTGTCATTTGCAACAACAGGGATAAACCTGGAGGACATTCTGGTAAATGAAATAATCCAGACAGAGAAAGACAAACACTGTATGGTTATCACTTACATGTGGATCCTAAAAAAAAAAATGATCCTCATAGAAACAGAGTAGAATGATGGCTGCCAGAGGTTAGGGGGTGGGTAAAATTGGGAGATGTAGGTCAAAGGTACAAATTTTCAGTTATAAGGATACAATGTACACATGGTGACTGTAGTTAATAAAACAGTATGGTGCACTTGAAATTTACTGAGAGTAGCTCTTAAGCATTCTCATCACACACAAAAAAAGTTTAATAAAAAGTTAAAAGGTGATGGATGTGTTAACTTGATATTGGTAATCATTTCAAGATGCATATGTATATCAAATCATCGTGCACACTTCACATTTTATCTGTCATGTATTCCTCAAGAAAGCTGGAAAAAATAATAAAAAAAGAAGTCTCATAAGTCTCATGCTGCCCTTAGACCACATCCTCACTCCTACTCCCAAGACCTTGCTTCTATACTTGGCAAGTGGTTTGAGATTCCTAATGGCAGAACTTCCTATTAATTGGCATTTTCTTGGATTCAGTTCCTTGCCAGATAACTGCCTTAAGCAAAAGAAAATAAGATTCAACTGGCAGGACTTGTTCTTAGTGAGCCCATGCTATCTCCCAGCAACTGGCATCCCATGAAGTACAAACTGCTGCTTCATTATCCTGAACAAGGATTCGTCCTCACACTTGCTCTAGAGCCTGAAGTATATACTTCACCCGGACCATGACACTAGAACTGGGTTTGTGTTCTGTGACAACAGCCCTCTCCTCTTGGCCATCAGTCTTCTGTGAGCTTGGTCCTTCCTTGATTCTAGCAAATTTTTCTTGAGAGAGAAAACGAAAGCACATTTTGGATTGGGTAGCTCCACTCTGCCCATGTGTGGGTTATCATGGCACCAAGAAACAGGCTGTTCTGCTTTATCTTTTTTCTTCCTTCCTGGGCTGTGTGGGTTCAATCCTAGTTTTACGGTTGCCAATTACTAAGCTGTAATTCCAATTTCTTTGACTTTGAAGAAAGAAGAGATTTATTACCTTTACTACTTAACAGACACCCCATAAAAGGATATACTGAACGGAACAGAAGGTGATGTTTCGGGTCAAAGACCTGGCACTTCTCCGCTGTCCCTTCTTAGTAGATACTCATGGTTCTCCATTTGTTCAGCTTTTCAGAATGAGGCCAGAGGAGAGAGCAGAGGTCAGATTTCTGCTGACAGAGAACTTGGACCGCAGTACCCTTCCTCACCAAATAATACTTTAAAAACATACCTTTCTCCTCCCTGGAGCTGCCTTTCGAAGCGGCTGATGTCATTCACCCTGGACAGGTCTGGGAAACAGCTAAGGCCACTCCAGATACTGGAAAGAGAGAAGACGATGAAGTTCAAAATTGGCTGGACTGTGTCACAGCGGTCACGGAACGTGTCACAGTGGTCATGGAATGTCCCACTAGTTAAGGAAGTTCAGGAAGAAGATTCCAAATAGCCCACACCTTTCCTTACCTTCCACAGCTGGCTTCCCTCTCCACCTCAACGCCGAAAATGGACCCAGAGCAGGCTGACCTACACTCAGGGGCCTGTTCATTAAAAGAGGTCGATGTGCATGTTTTGGGGTGAGTATATTAAGGTTTTAAGTATTTAAAGGAGTTTCAACAATCCCCTTTTTAATTTATGGGTTTTTTTTCAAAGTATAGTCAGTTACAACGTGTTGATTTCTGAGATAAACAATCCTTTTCTTGATCTTTGCTTAGCAACAAATGCCTTTAACAAAAATCTGAGTATACACACACACAGAGATACAGAGACTGAGATAGGGAAGTATCCATTTTATTGTCTCTCCAGCCTTATTCAGAAGATCATAAGAAGACCATGTTTTTTTTCTCAGCTGTCATTCTGTCCAAGAACCAGGCTTCAGGTTATCAGCTAAAAAGTTTAGTACTTAATCACATTTAATTACCCAATCAATTCATCAAATGTCTTTTGAGGGTTCACTTAATACAAGGGTTTTTTTAACACAACTTCTGGGTTGACTGTGAAACTTCCACATTTAAGCTTTCTTCTTCTATTTTGCATTCATTATTCAAAACTTCATCCTTTTAGTATTGCTTACACTTTGAGTTATCCCCATTACAAATTTTCTTGACTTTTCTTTTCCACTTCTAATGTGTCTGCTATTTTTTTTTCTTCTCTTTTTCTTTCTAGAAATCCATTCTGCAAAGCTTTTGTCAGGAAGCAAGGTAGACTTTGGAATTCTTAAGGTCTATTTCAAAGTTATTATTATAATGATCATATTCCTATTATTTTTACTATAGTTTTTTGAGCTCATGCTGTGAGCCAGACACTCTAAAAATGCTCTAAATAGATTAGCTCATATAATCCCCATAACAACCCTATAAGGAGGGTATTGTTATTAACTGTCCCCACTTTTCAACTGAGGTAGCATAAGCACCAAAATTAAGTAGCCTTCCTAGGCCACACAGCTAATAAGTGGTAGCTGTGCGACTCCTGAGGCCTGCCCTTAACATGCCCTCCTCCACAGGTGGGTACAGCGGGTCCAGGTGAGAGTTCAGAGCCCACGTGCTGAAGTTGAATGGCCCAAATGGCCAAAAGAGCAGCTCTGGCACTTTGCTTTCACCAACTGTGGTGGATGCAATCAGATTTTGTTTCCTGCATATGAGGATGGGCAGGGTCTGACCAACCTACACTATATCCCATGTGGTCTTTCCAGACCAGCTGTTTAGAGCCAACACCACTGAGCAATTGTTCTGCACTACATAGTGTCTGCCGTGCTTACAGGTTTGGTTTAACTGAATCAACCATTTGAAATAGATATTATTACCATCCTATTTTTCCTTTTTTAAAAAAATATTTTTATTGAAGTGTAGTTGATTTACAATGTTAGTTTCAGGTGTACAGCAAAGTGATTTACTTATACATATACATATATATGTATTTCTTTTCCATTATAAGTTATTAAAAGAAATTGAATATAGCTCCCTGTGCTATATACGGTAGGTTCTTGATGTTTATCTGTTTTATATATAGTAATATGTGTCTGTTAATCCCCAACCCCTATTTTTCAACAGATTTCTTTATTTTTATTTCATTTTTTTTTGAAGTGAGGAGGCAATTAGGTTTATTTATTTATTTACTCTTTTTTGAAATGGAGGTACTGGGGATTGAACCGAGGACCTCGTGCATGCTAAGCACACACTCTATCACTGAGCTATACCCTACCCCCATCATCTTGACTTTTAGATTAGAACACTGAAACTTGGAGGCCTAAGTCACCTGCCCAAGGTCACACAGCTCTCAAGAGATGGAACCAAGATTCAAACCCACGCTGGGGAGACGCCAAGGACCGAAATTTAAGTAACACACAATCTGCCTCCCTATGAAATTCATATCAGAATTGCTTGGCAGGATTTTTCAAGTTTTATGTACATTCTTGGAGCCTCTTATGACACCCCCTGCACAATCACAGGAAAATCAGTCCATATTCTCAAATGAATTCTATAAGCTTACTAAAGAATTGCTTAAAGCCCAGGTGATTATATGATAAACTACAAGCAAAATACTCTGTGCCCCTAATATTCTGCTAACCCAATCCCACCTGCCCCAAATTGGAGCTCCCACTGTGGTCTGGATCCTCTCCACTGGTTTTCTCCTGGTTTGCATTCTTTTGCTATTTCTCATCTGCACTCAGCCTTTTGTGTGGGCATTAGGATTGCCTTCCTCCAACACAGAGACCTCAGCTTCTCTATCTGCAACTCACCAGATTTGGCATATGGCAGAAAGAGTTTCCACTAACTGGCCAGACGCTTTCCTCCCATTCAATAACTGCAAAATAGCTGCCGTCTTTTACCACACAAATATCTTCTCTCCCGGTGCCTGGACAGTACTTTACTAAGTTTCTCTCTTTTCTCTCATTTTCATATAGGTCTTTAAAATATGTGCTGGGTGTGTGTGTTTTAAATAATCTCTGCCTTCTTGTTGGCAAAAGATTAACTCTTCAGGGCTTGGCCGGTATAGGAAGTGGTGCAACACAAAACTTCCCTGAATGCATATGGATGGAGCAAATAAGCTATTTTCTTCCCTTTGAATCATTTTATTCCCTGTGGAAGAATATTTATTTCCAAGGACGGTTAGAGTTCTTCAAGTTCGTCAGGGACAGCAGTGAGCTGGGGTGAGGGCTTCTTTCTCATTCCTTGAAGGGTCTTTTGAGTTCAGACCTGTCCTGAGAGAGTGCAGTGAACTGAAGCAAGGGAAATCCACCAAGTTCAGATAATGAAGGCTTCACAGAAAAACTGAACCATAATGAACAGTAGATGACTGCCTGACTTTGAGGGTTTAATTATAAGAGGAGGGGTAACTTTTAAACTTTAACTTTAATTCCATTGATTAAAATAAAAACTAGTACCTTGATTTTATTTCAGATCTTAAAAAAAAAAGAGATTATGTTGTCCTATCTGAAATAGTTCTATATAAAGGAACATGACGTTATTTGTGAACTGCTTTAAGAATACTGCTTCAATAAAATAAGGAGTGGCTTTGCTCAGTTTTAAAATTTTAAAATGCTTGGGGTATTAAAAGATACCAAACCTTGTTTTGTAGGTTTACTTTTTAGGCTTTTATGCCGTGTGTGAGGAAAACGTCTAGCATGTATTATTCAAAAAGGGAAATGTAGATAAATTTTCCAGTATTATTTGCCTCCTCAATTATGTTCCAATTTTCCTTCAATCTCCAGTGAGTTTTAGTCTCAACTGGCTCAAAGACTCACTTAAATCTGTTATATGAAATTTCAAACATACATGCAAGTTAAAATGCAGATGATGGTGGTTACCTTCAGACAAAGACATCCAGGGAGGGAGTGGGGGAGGGTGGGGAGAAATCAGGACAGGAGAGGCTGGAGGATGACTTGAACCATCTCCTGTCCTCTGAGGTCTATCTTGCTTTTCTTTCCCATAGGCTCCCCAGTTCCATTCTTCTTTACTGACACCTCCTCTCCCACCTGCTCTCTAGCTGCTAGATGCCCTGACCTTGGTTCTTCGACCTCTTCTCTCTTGCTCTACCTTCCCCCAAGGTGTTTCATTTGGTCCTAGAGTTTTAAATTCCCTCTGTATACTAGTGACTCTCAACTTCAGATCTCCATCCAAGATTTCCCTATTAGCTCCAAAATCATACATTAAACTGTCTACTTGATAACCATTTAAATGTGCAACTTCATGCTCACCTGTTTTTTCCCAACCTTGCACATTTAAGTAAATTATTCACTTAAATGCTCAGGTCTAAACTAATGCATCATTCCCTGTATCTCTTCCCATTGCTCACCCTCCTAATTCAATCCACCAGCAAATCTTGTTGCTTTTAGATCTGTAATATATCCCAATTGGTTTTCTTCTCTCTGTTCCCAGTCCATTATCCTAATATAAACCACTGTTATCTTCTGCCTGGACACTGTAATAACCTATTATAGCAGCCAGTATTGGTTGTTGACCCAGAATCTATGAGCCTCTAGGAGAGCCCTAACGTTTTTCACGTAGCCACCTTCTTCCTCTCAGCCAGGTGCTTCAAGGGAGTCTAGCTCCAACCCCAGATCCCTGGGGGAGACAATAGTGCTAATACCCTTCTTACCAGTGATTGCTGTAGGAAGGAGCAGCTGCTCGAATTACAGCCCAACGAGACATGAAGAGTAGTCTGTGGAAGACTCTTGAGTAAGGAAGGGATCTCACTCTTACAAAAGGATACAGGGAATATAGAGCCTCCTTCTACCTCAGAACTGCCACCACCAAACTGCAGCCAGATGGAGAGGATGGGACACACTCACAGAGGAGGGCACAGCCTTGAGAGCTCTAGAAAAGCGGAGCCAGAGTCCTGATGGCATTGGACTACAGAGTCTACAGCCTCCTTTCTCTGTACTTCCTGTTACGGGAGGGACTTCATTTCCATATTTAAGCCACTCTGAGGCAGCATTTTCTTAATTTCAAAGGCTTCTGTGTCAGTCTGAGTTCCTAATTGCCAACAAGGGAGTCCATTAAACAAAATGTATGGAAGAATATTCTGGAGTGAATCAGGTGGAATCCAGGAACAAACCCATATTACGTCAGCAGACAGCCCCAGTGGAGGCCTTTCCATCCCCACCAGCACCGGGCTCCGGCAGAGCAGTCCGCAGTGATGGAGGCTGGGCATGAGATCCACCACTAGCAACTTTACTTCTCCTTCCTCTGAAAGCTGAATCTCCCTCCACCACCTTTCCCAGAATCAGTTCTCTGCAGCAGCCCCTTCTTCATGTCGTCATTATCTGAATTGAAGTCTTGGTCAGATGGGTCAGACCGGAAAAGCTCAGGCCACCTGCCTTCACCCTAGCTGCAAGGGAAGCTAATAAAGAGCGTTTCTGGCTTACACTTCAGGGTGACAGGGCCCAGAAGGGGGATGCATTAGTTATCTATTGCTGTGTAACAAATCAGCCCAAAACTCAGTAACTTAAAACAACAAGCAGCTATTATTTCACAGTTTCTGAGCTCAGGAATTTGAGGGCAGCTTAACTAGGTGGTTGTGGTTTAAGGTCTCTTATGAGATTGCAGTCAAGTTGTTGGCCGGTGCTGTATCATGTGAAGGTTTACTGGGGCCATTTCAAGAAGGCTTATTGGCTGGATATCTCAGTCCTTCACCATGTGTGCCTTTCCACAGGGATATCTGGGTAGTCTCAAGACATGGCAGCTGGCTACCCCAGAGTGAGTGATCCAAGAGAGACAGAGACCATGGCATGAGCCACATTCTTTTACAACCTAAGCTTAGAAGTGATTTCTGTCATGCTGTTCATCACACAAACTAAACCCTGGTAGCAGGTGGGAGGGGACTACACACAGGTGTGAATACTAGGATGTTGCGATCACTGGAGGACATCTCTGAGGCCGGTTACCACAGCAGGAAGTTTTCCAAACATAGAAAGAGTGTGTAAAAGGAGCCCAATGGCCAGAAAGCATGAAAACTGTTCTTTAAAGCGGTGCCTTCCAATCTTGTTCACATTGTGGCAGACATGGAAAATGCTGCTGTTTATTCAGGTTAACAGATGCATCTATTTGTAGATGGACCAACCCTGTGGCTTTGGCCAGGCCTGTTCTCCTCTGGACTAAAGGGATTGATATCTTTTACACATATGACCTGCGTTTGCATGAAAACATCCTAACTGAGGCACTTCCTAAGCAGTCTTCCTCCTCCAAATCTTGCCTCCTACAATCCTTTCTCCTCAGAGTGGTTATAGCGATCTTGTAATCCATGAGTTAAATCACACTGATTCAGTGTTTCAAGCTCAAATGGCTTCCAGTTGCCCTGGAAATTAAACCCAAACTCCTCTGTCTGCTCTATAGTGTGAACAGTATCTTCTTAGAGAAGCTGTCCATAATTGCCCTATTTAAATATTCCATTTCATATTAATCTATCTTCTTCATATCACTATCACTATCAGAAACTGTTTTGCTCATTCTGTCAAATCTCAGATATTTACTGAACACCTACTATGTGCCAGATACTGTTCTGGGTGCTAATTATCTGCCTGTTTGTTTTTTGCTTATTCCTATCTCCCATCCCCCATGAGAGTAGGGACCTTGTCTGTCATCCAGCATCCAAGACAGTGCCTGACTCTTGGAAGTGTCCTGTGAATACTTGTTGAATGAAAGAAGGTAGATAACAAAGGGCAATAGTCAGTTTCAGATGGGTCAGGGTACTCCTGAGAACACAGGTCAGCAGCTTGGCAAATACATAAGAATGAGTGTCTTATGTAAAAGAATCATGTGAATCAGGAGCTCAGAATCTCAAGTAAGCCGTCTGGATCTGGGTATCTACAGGACAGGGGGTAAGACTGTGGAGACCAGAAGCAAGAGGGGAGGAGCTGGTTCATAGAAACAAAGTTAAGCTTCCCCTCTCACTGTCATCTCATTTACTGTCAGTCTCATCAGTGCAGACTCCAGCCAGCAATGTGCAATGACAGATGTTGAACAGCAACACCTGAAATTCACATCTGCCTGGAACCACAAGAACGTGGTCTTCTTCAAGACAAGTGCTTTGAAGATGTAATTAGTTACGACCTAGAGATGAAACCATCCTGGATATAGGGCAGGCTCCTTCTAAGAAAAGGAAGGAACAGAGACATATACAGAGAAGACAGAGGCAGAGACTGGAGTGCTACACCCATAAGGCAGGGAATGCCCAGGAATTTCCAGGAGCCACCAGAAATTAGGAAAAGGCAGGAAGGATTCTTCCTATGGCTTCCAGAAAGAGTGGGACCCTGACGACAATTTGATTTGGGACATCCAGCCTCCAGAACTGTGACAGAATAAATTTCTGTTGTTTTAAACCAGCAAGGTTGTAGTAATTGGTTATAGCCATCCAAGGAAAATAATACAACTGCTTTCATTTTTTTTTTCTGGGCATAAAGTAAGAGTTTAATAATTCAGCCAGGGAAGTTTTTAGCCAACTCTTTGCCCAGTATTTGGTACAGAGCAGGTGATTAAAAAAAAATTCTTGTTGAAATAAATGTTTGATGATTGGGTGACCTGGTATAATTTCAAAAAACCCTTAGGAGAAATATATCAAAACCTTTCAATGATTCTGTCTGTGAATAGGAAGAGTCAAAAGCACCTGAGGAGCCTGACCTTTTCCTGCTGGCTGGAATGAAAATGCATTACCTTTGTCTGTAAAATCATACAAGAGCTGAGGTCAAAATGGTAAGAAAACAGAAGGGCTTGGAAACATGTCTGTAATTTTTATGACAAGGTTGAAATATTTTACCTTGACTTTGTATCTAGGATTTCATTCTTTACTACCTGTACTGCTTCCTTTTGTAATGAATGGAGCCCTCAGCTAAGAGCAAAATCACCCAGACTATTTCAGATCATTTTAGGCTGATGAATTGGGCATTTCTTGGATAATTATAACTGTGTCAGTCACTATGAGTTTTGAAAATGTATAAGATCAGGTTCCTACCTTGTGGGACCTCACAATCCCAGAGTAGGGACAGACAGGTGGTACCTAGTTAAAGCACAGGGGGAGGGATACATCGGGAGTTTGGGATGAGCAAATACAAACTAATATATACAAAACAGATGAACAATAAGGTCTTACTGTACAGCATAGGGAACTATTATTTAATAGCTTGTAATAACCTTTAATGGAAAGGAATATATATATATAGGGCAAAGGAACTTCTCTGTACTGGGGAAGTTCAAGGTTTCTTTTCTTGTCCACCAACACCCCTACGCTCCCCTGGCATTTGCTAATCTATGACGAAACTAATGGCTAACATATATATATGTATAACTGAATCACTATGCTGTACACCAGAAACTAACAACATTGTAAGTCAACTGTACTTCAATTAAAAAAAAAGCCACAGGGCCATGTTAAAATTTTTCAGAGAATCACAAAACAATGCAGAAGGATGGAGAGAGTAACTCAACCAAGAAGCATTTGTCTATTATCTGGTTGTGTGGCCATAAGAAAAGGAGCGTGTGGGTATTAGCGACCCATCGCCAAAATGAACATGTTGGACTTTTGGGGACTGACAGTATAAAATTGATCTTGGATTACTCTGCTTTATGGGTATTAGTCTCATCTCCCTGATGAGACTATGAGGGGGTAGGAACTATGTCTCAGTCGTCTCTCTTTCCCAGTGCCCAGGGCACTGCCTGGGCCATAGCAGGCATCAGTCAAACGCATGTTGATTGGTTGATGACTGAACTTCATCTTCCTCTACTATCCTTATAGCTCAGAATCAGGCAGAATTCCTTGCCTCAAATTGACAAGATCTCAAACAACTGAATTTAAAGATAAATTTTACATACCTGCAGGGAGCTATTCCTGGAGTAGCACCATACCCTCGTGAATCCTGCCAAAGGGCTTGAGAAGGCCTGAGTCTCAGTTTTATATTCATAGTAATCTATCTGAAAGCTCCCTTTTCTCAACTGATGTAAGCCCCCTCATCCCTCTATGATTCTCTTTGACTCTTAACACCTTGGACCATGACCACCATGTGCCTGTATGTGTGAATGTGTCCTGAAGATGTATTTATAGGAGAGCAGAGTGTATGTGCACACCAAAATGTAAGAGAGTAAATGTGAAATGTAGTGGCGTGCGCGTGCAAGATGTATGAGAGAGACGCTCTGAGTGTGGGCTTCTGTGTGTTGGTCAGTCCAGTGAGAGGAAGGGAGTTCCTTATGTCCTGCAGAATTTCCAGCTCAATCTCAAGCCAGAGGCCTTCCTCCAAGTCAACAGAGTTCATGCCAGAGAACAAGCCAGGGGTGGGTGATGGGGCGGAGACTCTCATGTCTCTTGCCTGTCAATGCACGGGCCTCCACCCCGACTCCTGGCAGGAGGATTCTAGTCACTGTGAAGCTCGAGATAAAGATGATCATGGAAATGCTTCTAGTCTCAGGGTTTTTGTTTGTTTGTTTCTAGAATATTAAAAAAAATAGTAAGCAAGCAAGCTTGGTTTTCTCTACTGAATAGATGATGTTCTGTTAGAAGAACGGTTGTCTGGGAAGTTTTTTTCCACAGACAGTTGTTTTCAGTTTATGACCTGCTCTGCTCCCAAAGGGGCAAGAGAATAAATCATTTGTTTTCCAGAAGAAGAGACAGAACCATAAAAAACAAAGGCCCAAGAAACTGATTTTTTTTTAACCCCTAGCTTAAACCATACTTGCCTGAGTGAATATGTATGAATTAAGGCCCAACAGGGCTAAGGTGTAAGTGGGTCCAAGTCTGGGCCACCAGAGACTATTTCATGAGTATTAATATTAATCTAGGATTTTCAGGGACTGCAAAACAGCTTTGTGTCAAACCACTAACACTGTTTCTGGGTCAGGCTGACTCCTGAGGCAAAGGAACTTCTCTGTACTGGGGAAGTTCAAGGTTTCTTTTCTTGTCCACCAACACCCCTACGCTCCCCTGGCATTTGCTAATCTATGACGAAACTAATGGCTAACATAGAGCAGGCCCATTTGTGGAGCTGTTGCTGTTGTAAGTACTTTGCAAGCAATAACTCACTGAATTCTCAAAATAATGCTATCAGGTAAGTGCTATTATTATCTCCATCTTAAAAGTATGGAAGCTGAAGCCTGGAGAGATTGTCACCTGCCCAAGGTGACACAGCCTGTAAGTAGCAGAGCTAGGCTTCAAACCCAGGCGGTCAGCCTAGAGGCTATTTTATTAACTGCAATCCCTCATCTCTGACTGGCCAGCCCCTGTGGTAGGCAGGTTCTAGAAACAGACTTGTAATGTGAATATGATATAAACTTACCGTTTAAAATAGAATAGAATTTTGCAATTGTGTATTTGAAGATTGATTAACTTTTAGGATTATAACAAGGCAAATATAAAGATGAAAAACATTGAGAATCTGTTGTAATAGCCCCTGGTTATAATTTAAAAAAATGTACTCATCAGAGCAAGGAGGCTTCAGTGCTTTCTCTGCCTCTACTTTTTTATACTATCAACTTGATGTTGCTGGATACATTGCTCCACCATCTGTCCATGTATTCCCTCAGCTATGTTGAATCCTGGGCATTGAATTCCCCAAAAGCATACACAAAGAGACTAATTAATGAGGAGACTGTTGTGTGTGGTTGGAGGGGGCAGGGTACGAGGACAGTGCCCTGCCCTGCTGCTCTTCTGCAGCTGTTGGTAGGTGGAAGCCCTGGACTGCTAGGCATTCTCCTCACTTAAGGGCCCCTCTATACTCTGGTTAATGGCTTTACTTGGGGTCTACTAGATTTTTGACCAATATTCCTATGTAACTTGGTGTTTTCTTGGGATGTCATTGGGGAAGGAGGGAAGATAAGTCAGGGTTGTCTTACCAGGTTCCACCTGAGCCTTTCTCTCTTCCTAACCAGATTTACATACATATCTTAAGAAGCCAGTGATAAAGGATGGTTTGGTATTATATACCATGGCATGCTGCTTTATTGGATGATGCATTCTTGAACATATCATTGTATTTCCTACACTCTGACTTATTTGATTAAACATTTGATTCCATGTAGAATCCGAAATCAGAGTCTCCACCCAAATTTACAACTATCTGTGACATACACTTGATTATTTCTCCAACTGATTAATTATCTGCTGTTGCATAACAAATTACCCTAAAACTCAGCAACTTCAATCAACAAACATTTCTTGTCTCACAGTCTCTGTGGGTCAGGAATCCAGGTGTGACTTAGTTGCGTTCTAGCTCAAGGTTTCTCATGTGATTGTAGTCAAGCTGTAGATCGGGGCTGTGTTCTCATACAAAGGCTTGACTGGGGGAGAATGCTCTTCCAAGCTCACTCTTGAGGTTGTTTTCATACTTCAGTTCCTTGCAGGCTGTAGAACTGAAAGCCTCAGTTTCTTGTTGGCTGTTAGCTGGAGACCTCCCTCAATTCCTTCCCTTGCGGACCTCTCCACTGGGCAGCTCACAGCATGGCAGCCTGCCTTCCTCAGAGTGGGTGAGTAAGACAGAAGGTTAAGGTGAAATCCACAGTCCTTTTGTAGCCTAATCTAGGATGCAGCATTCCATCACTCTGGCTGTGTTTTATTTGCTAGAAGTGAATCACTAAATCTAGCCCACAGTCAAGGAGAGGGATTTACACAAAGGCATGACTATCAGGAGGTGGGGGTCAATGGGGCTCTCTTAGAGGCTGCTCATCATACCCAGTAGGACAGGGTCATTCCAACTGTGAGAATTAATTATATTCAAGCATTTGTAATGTATCACTCTCCAAATTCTCCATCTTTTGAGTCTTACCCTTTTCATAATATCAAAATAAGATGATTCAAGCAGCCATCCTGATACTGCACAAGGTACTTTTACCTCTGCCACTGGTATAGCCCCTTAATTTCCAGGGAGGCCTTATGTCTAGATAAACCCATCCTGAATCCTACTTCCTCATCACAGCCTGCTCCTGAGGGGTTTTCTTTGCTTTGGGGTCTTACAGTGGCCTCTTTCACTCTTCTTTCACACCAACAAAGTAACACTAACACTAGGTTATTTTATATAACAGATTTCTACTTAAGTTTTAGAGACAATAGGAGGTAATTATAGTCCATAAAGAAAACACTCTCAAACTTAATAGAAGACATCATTATTCCTGGAAATATATCGGCCACTCTGCATCATTGGGGATTTCTCATTGTCCAGGAACCTCTGTACTACCTTAACCTCCTGACATGTTGCCGAGGCTCTTCTCCCTCTCTAGCTTTGAAATACATCTCCTCTTTCTTCCTAATCTTCCTGAAACTGAGAATTTCTTCTTCATTTGTTTACTTTGTGATGTTTGTGCTAGGTGGGACCATCCTGATTCATCTCTGAGATTTTAGTAATGTTGACACTTGAATGAGAAGGGGCTGAAGCTTCCATCTGTCTTGTGTGGGGGCTTCATGGGTCCCATATGTAAAATTATCCACTTCCTACTCAAAGACCAGATATATCTACATGTTTAGGGTCATTGAGAAAAGGTAGCTTTGGCAAAGACACAAAAGTTCCTACTGTGCCTTTTCCTCTGGGAGACAGATGTTTACTCATCTAATATTTACACAATCAGGAAGGGCCATTCAAGCAGTAGGTCAAGAAAATTTGTTTCGATGTAAATTTCTGTGTCCATCTAGACAAAGAAGCATTTGGCAGCCTCTATTCTAAAATATTTTAAAAGTTCCCTTCCAGGCATCCTATGACAAGAGTGTAACCTCATTTCAGAAAGAAGAAAATCTATATTTATATAAATATATAAAACAAGCCTGGAAGAAAAACACAACCAACTGTTAGAGTAGTTACATCTGAGACATCTGAGAAGTGAGATTATTTTAAAGGAGTTCTGTGGGGGGGGGAATGGAAGGACTAAGTAGTAAGAGAGATTTTTACTTTATATAGTACATAAGTATGCATGTTTAAAAGAAATCAAATGTATTATTTTTTTCATTGTATTTAAAATTTAGAAGTAAAGCATCCTGGCATTAAAGAAAAAAAAGTTGTAGACAAAGAAACACATACCAGCTTCATAATACTCCTCAGCAATGCTAAGTACCAGCAAATAATGAAACAATACATTATAGTTTTGGTGGGAAAAAAGTACAGAAGAATTTTGTCTCCAAATGTTTTTCCATTCCTGATGGTAACAGAAAGATATCCTCAGATATTCAAAGGCTCAGCAAGTACACCACGTTCATGTTCATATGGAAAAAATACGTGTGTGCATGATATACGTATTTCTATGTTATATTCCAGCTGCTCAGGTAAAGACTCAAAATAAAGAATCAAAGAATTTGAAATTCAAGTATAAAATGATTGAAGAAGAATACAAACATCAGTAAAATAATTCATTAATCCATTCAACAAAAAATTACTGAATACCAATTGTGGGTCAAGCATATTGCTAAGATGTTAAATGCATCATCAGCAAATAAAACAAAGACATCTGCTCTTACAGAACTTTCATTTTCATTACATAATATGCAAGCTGGGTCCATTAAAAAAAAAAAAAAAAGAAGGGATTCCTGGTAAGAGGCATCCAGAGTATGGGAAAGGTGGGACCAGGTTACTATTCCCACAATGACATTTCAGAGATAGAAGTAAAAACTTTAAATAAACCAATGAAAATAATATAGTTGTATATTAGAAAAATAATGTTCCCAGAATAGTATGCAAATTTTATTTTTAGAATGTAAGATTCACTTTTTATAGTGAATATACTGTCCATCAGTAAAAGGTCAGAGGAGAAAAGCAACATAATCACTCCTGCAGATGCTATAAAATCATCCCACAAAATTTAACTTCTATTCTTCAGAAAAGTCTTAGAAAATAAGCAAGGGAGGAAATTTCCCTAACATTAAATGAGTAACAAAATGTTCTGAAGACTGAAACACCAGAAATATATACTTTTAATTCAGGGACAAAAAAATTATCCTTAATGTCTTCATTATTATTTAATATTACCTAGTAAATTTGCAAAATAATTATAAAATTAAAGAGAAATAAGCTATAGCTACTAAAGTAAGGAGAAAAATATTTTACAAATTCTTGATTTGCTGATCTAGAAGACCTCAGAAATTTTAACAAAAATCATTCAAACTAACTAGAGAAGTTAGGAAAATGTCCAGATGCAAACATAAACATAAAATGAGAATAGTTGCTGCTTATCACCAGCAATAATCGAGTCAAAATTATGATGGTGAAATTATTTTATTCTGTGTCATCAAAAATAATTAGGCAAATTGATAAATAATTCAGAATCATAGAATAAACAAGATTATACTGTATAGCACAGGGAAATATATACAAGATCTTATGGAAGCTCACAGAGAAAAAAATGTGACAATGAATATATATATGTTCATGTATAACTGAAAAATTGTGCTCTACACTGGAATTTGAAACAACATTGTAAAATGATTATAAATCAATAAAAACTGTTAAAAAAACACAAATCAGTGAAAAACAATTTAGAGAACTGTGTGTTATCTATATGAGGAGAATTAGAAAATATATGGAGAGATATAATAGAATAAATGGAGCGATATACCATGCTCCTGAATGAGAATACTGAATTTTATAAATGTAATTATATAATTCTTCTCAAATAATTTAAAGGTTTAATGTGATTTCTAATTTTTACTTGACAAAGTGATAATACAGTTCATTTTTAAAAATATATATATAGTTCTGAATAGTAAAAAAAAATGTTCCAAAAAGATAAAACAAAATGTGATGGAAAGAATAATAAAGAGAGATTTGCCTTACAGGATAATGAAGCCTACAGTAAACCTTCAGTTATCAAGATGCTGTGGATCTAGGGCAAGAATCAACAATTTGATCAATAGAGCAAATATAAACATTTCAGAAACCAATACTTTTATATGTAAGAATTTAATATATAGCTAAATTTCCATCATAAATCAGTATATAAAAGGAAGAGTGAGTATTCAATAAATGATGCTGGAACAATTGGTTAGGTCTTGGGGGAAAAATTAAGCTAGATTAAATGACTTACTGATGTGCTTAAAATTAAGACAAAATAAAACTAAACCAAAGTGAACTAAACTAAGCTAGAATAAACTATAAATGAGCATTTTGTAAATCCCAGGAAGGGGAAACTTTTTCTAAGAATGAAAGACATAGAAGAAATCACAAAGTAAAAACACCAAAAAAATAGTGGATTTAATTACTTAAAAATCTAAAATTTGTTTCTCATAAGTTACCATAAAATAAAATTAAAAGAAATTTGACAACCTGGGAAATTATCTGTAGGCAAAGACTTGGTCTTCTTAAAATATATTTTTAAATTACTTTTAAATCAAGAAAAAATATACTGTTACCTCAATAGATAATAATAGATAAAGGACATGGACAGATAATTAACCAAGGAAGTGTAAGAAGCCAAAAAATATGAAAAAAAGCTTGATCTTTTTAGCTATGAAAGAAGCATGGGTTCAAATACCATGGAAAGGAAGTTCTCCTGACTCTAAATTTTAAAAACATTTAAAAAAAAACCTGTAATATTCAGAGTGGGGAGGGTATAGCTCAGTGGTAGAGTGAGTGCTTAGCATGCATGAGGTCCTGGGTTCAATCTTTACTGCCTCCATTTAAATCAATCAATCAATCAATCAATCAATCAATCAAATTACCTCTCCCCCCAAAATAAAAATAAAAACAAATTTTAATTAAAAATTTTTAAAAATTAAAAAATAAAAAACATTACACTCAGTATTACGGGGTTGTAGTAGCATTAGGTATAATCCTATTCAGAAAATAATTTCAGAAAATTATACCAAAATAGTTAAATATTAATGTCCTTTGACTAAGTAACCTCAATAATTGGAACATATATTTTTAAAATAGAAGCAATTTAAAAACAGTTTGATTATCTAACAACAGAGAATCATTAAATAGATCAATAATAGTATATTTTTTCAGCAATTATAAATCATATTCTCAAAGGAATTATTAACATTGAAAAATATTCACAATGAAAATGAAAAATTAGAATGAAAAGCTGCTTACATACCATAATCATAAATTTGTGCATATGTAAAAATAACCACAGGAAAATAATCAAAATCTAATCTTATCTTTATGGGTGGGTTATGAATGTGTTTTCTTTTATTATCTTCATTTTTTATAATTTTTTAAATACTGAGAATTTTATATATTTTTTCCTTCCGGTTATCTGAGATACAATTGATATACAGCACTGAATAAGTTTGTGTGCAGCATAATAACTTGACTTATATGTATCACAAAATGATTATCATAAGTGTAGTGACTACTGGTCATCTCATATAGACACAAAAGAAAAGAAAAAGAAAAAACATTTTTTCCTTGTGAAGAGAATTCTCAGGATTTACTCTCTTGATAATATTCATATATATCATCCAGCACTATTAATTATACTTACCATGTTGTACATTACATCCCTAGTACTCACTTACATCACAACTGGAAGTTTTCCCCTTTGGCTACCTTCATCCAATATTACATTTTTATAATTTAATTTTGAAACAAAGGATAAAGGGATAATTCTAAAATTGAGGAGACATGGATTCATATATTCACTAAACAAATATTTACCAAGTGTCTTACTAGTTAGTGTCAGACACTGTGTCAGGTCCCCAGTATACAAAGGATGAACAAAATAGGAATGATTCCTGCAACGACCTTGCAGTTCCTGTGCCTCTCAAGATTTGTATTTCTGGTTTTCAGCCTTTCCTTTTCTAGCATTATCTCAGTCAGAATAAATAGGTTGCAGTCTTCTCATACTCAGCAACCAAAAAAAAAAAAAAAAAAAGCTTGCTTTCCTGCAAAGAAAACCTAGCAACCAATTCTCTTAACTTCCTATCCTTTTGCTCTCTTAGGCAGCCCACCCTTGGAGCTAACTTTTTTTCTGAAAGATGACTGTGTCATCAGCAGCAGCCAAATTGCCAAATGACACCTTCCTTTCTCTCTGATGTGTTATCAGCCCGGGAGCTCAGTTTAGCAGAGTTCTGTGCTGAGGTCCCTAAAGGAATGAATTGTTTCCTTTAAATAAGCTCTAAGATGAGCTCTTGGAAGAGCTACAGTAAGCCACATTTCCCCCTAAGATTTTGCTGTTATTTCTACAATATAGTGTGTGTACATGATACACTAGTACATCAATGCTCAATGCGGATTATGTATACTAGTTTTCCTAAACAAAACTTCAGAATTTATGGAAAGTATACTAAGTGATTCCAAAATTAACCTTCACTAATGCTACTGCCCTTAATTACTGATTAGCTGGGAAAGAATTTTAAAGTATATTTTTTCCTCCAGTTGAGAACAGCTTTTGTCAGGCAGTCATTCATCATTTATTGAATGCCTTCTAAGTGGCAGTAACGATCCTAGCCACTGGGGATACTGAGATGAATGAGGCGGTCTTTACCCTTATCTCCCTAACAGGGTTGAACAGTGTAGAGAATATTACAATGCTGGGAGCTAAGGGTTATGTCCAAGGTTTGTTCAAGAAGCTTTGGGAGCCAAAGGAGAGATCAGCTCATAAATTCTCTTAAACAGATAGTGTTTATGTTAACTTCGCAAAGATGTACAGAAGTTTGAATGGTACACAAAATAGGCACAGGCAAAGAAGGGGCACCTGACAAGTTAAGGAACCCAGCAAGAAGCTCATAGCGAAAAAAAATGTGACAATGAATATATGTATGTTCATGTGTAACTGAAAAATTGTGCTGTACACTGGAATTTGACACAACATTGTAAAATGACTATAACTCAATAAAAAAATGTTAAAAAAAGGAATCCAACAAGAATACCATAAAGTGTTTACTAGGATAACTGATTGACCTAAAGGTTGTCTTGCTTCTGCTGCTGCAAAGCAATTGGAAAGAATGTTAGCTTTCTCTGTTTTTCTCATTGTTTTCACTCCTCCACATTCTGACAAGTTATCAAACACTATTCTAAATCCCTTTTATAGGTATTAATCCAATAAATCTTCATGACAACACCATGAATAAGAAACTATCATCATCTCTAGTTTACAGATAAGAAAACTGAAGCACAGAGTAAATGGGTAATTTACTGGGTGAGTGACAAACCAGAATTCAAAGAGGCAGATTGGATCAAAGTCTATATTTGACAACCACCACCCAAACAAAGGGTTCCTATGCAGAATACATAAAGAACTCCTACAAATCAAGAAGAGAAAGACAGAAAAATCCTCACAGGTTATAACCACAGAAGAAGAACTCTGAATTGGCAATAAACAGGCAAAAAGATGTTCAACCTCATTTGGATTCTGCAAAATGCAAAGTAAAGCAACAACATAATGTCATTTTCTCTCATCAAATAGGCAGACGCTAACCAGTCTGACAATATCAATTATTTGCAAAAATGTTGGGAAAATGGAATTCTCATACATCACTGGTAAAAATGTAAATTGGCATAAACAATTTCAGAAAACAATTGTTAGCAGCTAGAAAAATTAAAACTATGCAAACTTTATGATCCAGCAGTCCACTTCCAGTAGCACAAACTGGAAAATATTCTCACATGTATGTACCACAGAACATATGAAAGTGTAGTCCATTGTTTGTGATACTGTAAAGCTGACAACATAAACGTCTATTATAAAGGGAATAGACAAATAAAACTTATGTTTATAATCATGTTGTGAAATACTCTACAGTGAATAAAATTTTTGAACCATATATAGATTATCTATGTCTATAAGCAATTAACCATCATTAATTCTGAGTTGTGGGAGAATTGGTATTTGTCATTATTCTGTGTTTTTCCAGATTGCTAAAAGTTTTGACAATGGCACAGTCTTTTAGGACAGAGATCTTAAGGCCCTTTCCACACATGATCAAAAGACCAAAATGCCTCTGAAGATGTGAATGAGGAATGGAAAGTGTCTTCAGTGGTTAGCCCACCTACTCTCAACCAGCAGGAGGACTGAAAAGGCTGGATCATTGGTATGGACACTGTGCCTGGCTGGCTCAGAATCCACTTGTCCCAGAAGTTTAGTTTTCAACTCAGTCATAACCATGATCATCCCATGCTTCCTGGCTGCAGCTTTAGATCCAGTATTCACGATGGGAAGGACCAAGGCTTTCCTCATACTTTCTACCAGGGCTCATGCTTTGGCCTGATCCTGACTTCATGGCTCTCAAATCAAATGGAAGCATGAGTGCTCTTTTATTCTCCCAGGGGGAACATCTGCCCTCCCTGAGTACGGCCATGCTGTGAAAAGAGAGATTACAGAGCATCCCTCTACAGCCTCTTCCTCGGTAGCTCATCACCAAGCAAAATGTCACAGCAGCTGGCGCTCATCAGTTCACCCTCTGTGATTTCAAATACCAATTAAAATTGTGAACTCCTAATTGCCTCATTTCTAGCCACATTTTAAAGTAATTAATAAGTAATTGAGTAATGGGTTAATAATAGCTTTAATCATTTTTCTAATGATCAGTTCCTGCATATAGTCATCTTTGTGACCTGTGGGGAGGGTTGCACTCAGATCATAACTTGCTAATAGCCTCCAAGCCGATCCTATAAGGCAATCATTTCTTATCAGGGAAATTCACTTTCAGCCCCCAAAGCAGTTAAAAAAAAATCAGCCTTCAAGCTCTGATTTGTCAGACATCTTTAAAATTTTTTTCCCTCCTTTTACATCTCCTATCCCTTTATTCTCATCCAATTTATTCTCCCACTGAAACTCAGAGGGAGGTGTCAACATCCAGGAGTGATTTCTAATTGCACTGAGGCCTTATCGCATGCCCACTCCTGAACACACACTTCCTTCCGTAGTAAGAACATTTACCAGGACTCCCAGTTCTGTTTCATCATAATTACAGCTTATAACAGCTGTTAGATATGAAGGGACTTACTAACCTTTGGGTTTTGATTCAAGGGTAAGGACAGCCACTGCAAAACTACCCAGGCCACCCCAAGAGCTGTAAGCAAGACAGTCATAAATAGATCTCCCAAAGAGATTGAAACTGCTGGTCTCATGATGACCTCCATCAGTTGAGAGCCAGGGTGACTAGGTCATCTAGAAATGGGTCAGAAAAACAATGAGTGGGTCAAATGGGTGAAGGGATCAAAGGGTACAAAATTCCAGTTATAAAATAAAAAAGTCATGGGGATGTAATGTACAGCATAGTTAATAATACTGCATATTTGAAAATTGGTAAGAGAGCAGCTCTTAAAAGTCCCTATCACAAGAAAAAATTTTTGTAACTATGTGTAGTGACAGATATTAACTAGACTTATTGTGGTGATCACTTTGCATTGCATATAAACATTGAATCATATTGTTGTACAACTGAAATGAATATGTTATACATTAATTATACCTCAATTTAAAAATCCATAAAACAGCAATACCTAAGGCTATTTTTCTTTTTGTTATTTAAAAAAAGAATAACAACAACATCGGCAGTCTCTATCAAATAACACCAACCTCCAATCCTATGTATGCGTTTAGGGGTTTGAAAATGGGAACGCTAATAATTTTAAAGATGTGGAAAAAGAGTTCAGCATTATGAGTGTGGAGATGAGACTACTGCAGAAAATCCTACAGGTCTTGGTTGGTATAGGGTCTTTTCAGGCAAAGTGGTCCTTCTGTTAATTATTTCTTCTTTCTCCTGTATTCACTTTTCTCTCTCTCAACTGGTCTTTTCCACCCAGAATGGAAACATACTAAAGTACCTCCCTTAAAAAAGCAAAACTAAAACAGCTCTCCTCTGACCTTCCCCTCTCCTCTAGTAACTTCCTTGTCTCACAGATAGGTTTTCCAACTTCAGTGACCCTACAGAACAAATCCACCCAATACACAGACAGTTACATGGTATTACATGGTACAGTGCTTCTCAAGGAGGTGCTGGGGTCAGCGTGTGCTGTCAGAATTTTGGGAAGAAAGGTATCAAGGTCACAGACAGGCACAGGATATGCTGTCCTTATCTCTAACTTCTGCTCCCAGTTGAGAACTACTGTTGTAGAATTATGTCATGTTAACTTCTCATTGTTGAGTGTTTCGATCAGTCCGCCAAATGATGAAACCAAAACCCTGTTCCTGCTAGTTAGATCCAAATCTGGGAGACATAAAGCTGATTAAAACATATATACTCACTCTCTTAAGTTAGGTTCCCCAGAAACAGACTCTGCCACCAAGATTTGATGTAGCAGGTTTATTAAAGACTGTTCTTGAGAACAATACCTAGAAACAAGTAACAGAAACTGGACTTTGCTAAGAAGGAGGTTGAAGTGGTATGTGGCTGCACTGAGGTTACAGCCAATATCATCAGAGCTCTGAAGCTGGGATAGCCCTTCAGAGATGTCCTGAACTGGGGCAAGGGGACTGGATTCTGGTATCTTTGCATCAATCAGCCACTGAATGCTGGCTTCCCTGGGGAAGGAGCATAAACTTCGAAAAGGACAATTTCTGCAGAGGGACTTGGCCATGAGCAGACAGCAGTCAACCTTCCTGACAACTGGAAGAGGGTCTCAGAAAACAGGCTTTAGCATCTAGTGCATCCACCTTCCTCCCTCCAAGTCACCCTACTCAAGCCTATTCAGGTCCCTCAGCCTTGTCCATCCTTTCTGATGCACAGGTCTGGTGGACATCTCACAACACTGAGGTGACTTAGTTCATCGGCCTAAACCTGCTCTAGGGTAGGGGGTGGGCAGCAGGATTTGTTTCATCCCTTCTCTCCTCTCCAGGAATCGGGCTCTATTCACTTCCAACAATAAGGAACCACAGCTATACTTTTTCTTCTCAGAGACTTCCTCCAATCTCAGGGATTGTCTCCAAAACCTGTTCGAAAGGTGACTAATCAAAGTCAATGCAACTCTAAGGAAAGCAGCTTCCATACCCTTTGTCTACCCATCCCTTTAATTAGAATCTCAGTAACTTCTAATGGGCAAAGTCAAAGGACACCTTTGTCCTCAACTTGACATCTCTAGAATATGCCTTTGTGTTATACTTTGAAACTCCCTTCTCTCCTTCCCCTACAGTTTTTGGACCTCACATTCTCTTCATACTCTATTTACCTAATCTTATCTCTGAGATTCTAGATTCCTCTCTTCTGTCTATTCCTAAAGCACCAGAATAGTATCTAGACTATAGTAATAACCCCCAAATTGTATTTGCCAGTATTATTCTTTCTTTACACATCAACCATATACTGGGTGTTTTGGGGGGGGGTAGGCTTGTTTGTTTGTTTATAACAGAAGTACTGGGGACGGAACCCAGGACGTTGTGCATGCTAAGCACACACTCTACTACTGAGCTGTACTCTCCCCTCCAACCATATGCTGTTGATGTCCATATCTTTACATATGGCTCATATATCCTTAGTGAACAATTCTGTGTGATGTGTGAGTGTACATACTGGACCTGTCTGGACATTTAAATTCAAATATCTGAGGCAAGTTATACACAGTATGTCCTCTTTTTCCCTGAACCCAATTCTTCTATATTCCCTGCCTCAAGTAATGGTATCACGACTCACGCCCATCACCAAGCCATTCTAGGCTCTGGCTTCTCTTCTCAGCCCACGTCTAATCAAACACCAAGTCTGTTTATTCTGTTTGCTAAGCAGCTTTTGAATCTCTCCACTACTCTCCACATTTCTACTGGCCATAGTAGAAGCCTCATAAATTCTCACCTAAACCTACTAAATAGCTTCTTAATGGGTTTCCTCACTCCATTCTCCCCTCATCCAATTCATTTCCCACACTGCCACCAGAATGAGCTGCTTAAAACACACATCTAATCGTATTGCTCCCTTCCTTAAAAGCTTTCAACTTCCAATTGCCTTCTGGATAATGTTCAAACTCTTTGTCATGGCATTTAAGAAAACCTCATGATCTGGCCCTTACCCAGCTCCCTGGCCTTATCTCTTCCACACTCCACTACAGACATGCCAGGCCTTTTGTAATTTCCAGCATCTATCACGTTTCTCATACCACCACATCTTGCTTCTGCTGATCCAGCTGGAACATCTTTTCTTACATATGGAAACTTACTCAGAAATGAGTTAGGTTTTCGTAGCATTTCTCATCTGACCACACTGTCCAACGAAAAGAACTACAGGGGTGAGGGCCAGCTGGGAAGTTTTACCTGGGCATTCCATGGCATATATGATTGGAGGGGTAGAGATAAATGAAGACCATGGTCAATTCCTAGAGATACAGAAATGTACCACCATCACTTCAAAATTGAAGTTAGGAAAAAGTATAAAGGATATTACAGCTCTGAGAAGACAGGAACCAAAGTTCAATTTGCTACTGACCCAATGCAACAAATGAAGTGAAAACACCGCCAAACTATTATCATTGGAAAACAGAGAGAGACCAAATCAACATACTAGCAATTTCAGGTTCATAAAAAGATGTTCACAAGAGGATGGATTTAAGGTGCCCACTGTCCACCATTAGTCACTACATGCAAGTAGAAGCCGGCCGGGTGGCAGTTCTCTTGGCTTTCTACAGCCCGTGCTGCCTGAGTGTAGCCACCCGGCTTTCCTGGAAATAGACAAAGCTATGAGCTAAAACTACCCATAGCCGCCTGTCTAGATCCAAGGGTTCTGCTTGGCAGTAATATTTCTGGTACCTCCCTCTTTTATAAACTTCCAAGTGTTAAAGAGAAAAACCACAGGCCCAAAGCAGTGTCACTTGTGCCAAAACACGTGATACCAAGCCTAGGTTTAGTACCTAGCCTAAGTGCAATCTCAACCTTCACCAAAAATGCAATTTTAATCAACCATCTGGAATTTTCTGGTCAGCACCCATGAGGTCATCTGTCACAGAGGCCCTCTCCATCCTCTCGGAGGGAGAAGAGGCAATGTGCATGATAAAATCCTCGCAATTCCCTCCCCACCCACCCCCTGCAAAAGACATCCTGCCTAAAAATAATCCTTTCTGTTTTTTTGCTAACAGGTTCCCTTGCCCTACCCTTCTTCCTATAAAAACCTTCCGTTTCATACAACCCTCAGAATGCCCTCCTAGTTGCTAGGATACTGTCCGATTCATGAATTGATGGATAAAGCCAATCAGTTCTTAAAATTTACTCTTTTGTTTTTAACACGAGGAATTAACATGCCCATTGGATAGAATTTCTACAGTCACTTACATCACCTGAGGCATATTACCATCAGTCACCTATTAAAAGAGACCCACCTAAGGTGAATACCTATGCATCTATCTGCCTTGCAAGGGGAGGCCTGCCCACATCTCATCTATGATCTTTTAGGAAGTAACTGCTTCTTTAGGTCAACAGATGTCAGAATTATATAGGATTTGAAGGAACTCACTCCAGTGGGGAATGGGGGTGGAAACTATGTAACGCTTCAGGGGGGAAATCAAGAAGCACATAAAACAAATCAGTACTTCCAAACAGAATATTAAACTGAATAACTAGGGAAAATTGGCCAACATTTAAAAAAAAAAGAGTTAATGTAAGAAAACAGGAGAAAACTTTGAAGAATTCTAAATCCTATTTTCTTCTAAGGGACATAATATTGATAAAACACAGCAGGCTGTCATACTAAAGAGTAATTTGATGATAACAAAGTGTTTTTCAATATAAAAATCATATTTGCCAAAATAAAAAATTTAGTAGAAGCAATGAACAATGAATGTATGCTACCAACACTAAAGAGTTTAATTATTGAAATAATAACCCCACAATGGAGAGCAAAAAGACAGATAGAAATTATAAGAACACTCATGGAGGATAAAACAAGGTGCTCCAATATGAACAATGAGAGGATTGAAAGGAGAGAAAATTGCTGATGAAGAAGAAATGGCAATATAAATTGAGCTGAAGTAAACATTCTCTCAGTTGAAAAACCAAATACTGGCTAAGATTATTGAAAAAATATCTACATACAATTTACATACCCTGGTAACATGCTGAAATCAAAACATGAAGTTCTAAAAGCTTCCACGTGAAGAGTAGTTACTTAAAAAGAAAAATAATCAGATTGGCATCAATAACTTCATATAAAATACTGGCTATACAGTATCAATGGAGAAATATCTGTGGATTTTTAAGACAAAGAGATGGTAATTTTGTATTATCGTATCCAACCAAATTTTGTTCATTCGTGATGGCAAGGAATTTTTAGACATGCACACACTTAGAAAGCACTGCATCCATATTTCCTTTCTGAAAATAAAAAGATTCTTATAAAAGTACTCCAGCCAAATGAAAATTGCATTAGCATAAAGATCTCAAGATGTTGAAAATTTAGTATATGAGAAATGGTAGCAATCAATGAGACTAGCGGTAATTCAATTTAAATAACAGTTGGTACTATGGTCCTGAAATATGTGAGAATTGTTAAGAATTCTTGAAATAGAAAAGACATAATGTAAGAAAAAATGAATTAACAGTGTAGGGACAAATTCAAGTGCAGATTCTCAAGCTTAACTGCTGCTTCATCACTTTCTAGCTATTATAATCAAGAGCAAAGTATTTTAACCTCTCGTGCCTTGATTTCCTCCTCAGTGTAATAGGATTGATAATGGCATCTGCTTCATAGGGTTACTGAGAAAAACAAATAAACTAGTACATAAAAGGCTTAGAAGAGTACTTGGCACATAGTAGGTACTCAGTAAATATAATCTGCCATCAGCATTGCTGTTATACCATTGAGAGGGCAGAAACATAGTTGCTAGTTCATTATTAACAGCAGCAGGGAAAAACAAAGGTTCAAAATGCTTATTTAAATTAAGGAAACCAGTAGAAAACTTGAAATAGGTTACAGAACTTCGAAATCAAATGAGAAAAGGGAAACAAACACAATATAATTAATTCAGCTAAGTAACCAAGATGACAAATACAGGACAAGGAGCTTGTCTGAGGGGATGATTATAAGCCAAATTTTGGACACAATGAATTTGAGATTCTTGGACAGTTAATTGGGATATTTGGGATTCAATTTAAGAGAGAAATCTGGATTGGGGCATATATTTTTGAAAATAAAATTCAGAGATGTAGTTAAAGCATGAGAGGATTTCAAGAAGGATTAGGGTCACGTGTATAGAAAGATCTGAGAAATTAGTTTGGTTTGGCCACTAGGAGATCACTGGTAACCTGGTGAAAACAAGCTCTACCACAGGAGACTGAAGAGGTCCACCGTGGGACCCCGGCAGCATGGACAATCAGATGGCTAGACCTAATAACATTACCTGGGAAAGGCTATAATCAGGCAAAAATATACCTGTCTCTGTGCAGAGACAGAAACCTTCACACATGTAACGACATCCTTGGAATAGGACACAGGCCCCGGGGCAGAGACAGTCATCACGTCATTCATTCAACAAATATTCTTGACCACCTATGTGCCAGATGCTGTGCTGGCCTCTGGGGATCCAGTGGTGAACAGAACACATCTTTCCAAAGGGAACTCTTATATACTGCTGGTGGGGAATGTAAACTGGTGCAGCCACAATGGGAAATAGTCTGAGATTCCTTAAAAAACAAAAAACAGAACTACCATATGATCCAGCAGTTCTACTCCTGGGTATATATCCAGAAAAAAAATGAAAACTCTAATTCAAAAAGATGTAAGACCCCAATGTTCATAACAATACTATTTATGATAGCCAAGACACAGAAACAACCTAAGAGCCTATCAACAGATGAATAGATAAAGAAGATGTAATACATACATATATACAATGGAATAATGCTCAGTCACTAAAATAATGAAATTCTGCCATTTGCAACAATGTGGATGGACCTAGAGAATATCATGCTTAGTGAAATAAGCCAGACAGGGAAAAACAAATACTGTATGATATCACTTGTATGTGGAATCTAAAAGATAATACAAATGAATGTATATGCAAAACAGAAACAGACTCACAGATATAGAAACCAAACTTGTGGTTACCAAAGGGGAGAGTTAACGGGGGAGTGACAAATTAGGGGCATGAGATTAACAGATACAAACTACTTTGTATAAAATAGATAAGCAATAAGGACATATTGTATATACAGCACAGGGAATTATAGCCATTACCTTGTAATAACTTATAATGGAGTATAATATACAAAAATACTGAACCACTGTGCTACACACCTGAAACTAATATAATACTGTAAATCAATTATATTTCAGTTAAAAAAATAAGGTCACACTTTCCCTTCCCCTAAGTGGTATGATAGTCTACAGCCATGAGAAAAAAAGAAGTCTTTGCTCAATCCACGAGACAGAGAGGTTTCTTTCTAGATGCCAAATCAGCAAGATAAATGCTGGCTCCATATAAGAAGGCTCCAACTTCTTTCTTTATGTTGCCAGAGAGAAATGTTTATTTCTTTTAGCATTCAGTATTTGCCGAATATAGGATATTTAGAATATAGGATTCGTATAGGATATATAGGATGTCAACTATATTACACTTTGAGTTTCAGAATCCTGTGCATCCCATTAAAAGGAACTTCCCTTTACTGGAGATGCAGACCGCCCACTTATTATTCATTCTCCTTAGATACCCTGCCAGCAAGAAAAGTCTCTCTTTCAGGGCTCCCTACAAACTCTAGGTCATTCATATAGGGGAAAGTCTGGGCATTTCTTATGGACATCCCTTCCCTTCCCTCCACCTCATCCACCTCAAATCAATCTTAGGAAGGAGATTGAGGAAGGGTCAGGAATACCTTTTCCTGCAGTCCTTGTAAATCCTCTACCAGGAGTTTAAACTTCATAGTTGTCAATTATGTAGTGATAGATCGCAGTTTCCTGTCTGTGTCACTTCACATTCTCACGTAATGGTGCTGCATTTCCTTTTGCAGGGGTAGTACAGGGACCATTTCTCACCTATTACCTTGTGTGAGTGAGTAATGGAAGACTCAGAATTCAGAATTTTATGTATGAATTCCAAAGATGTACTGTACTATATAGAACTAGGGACTAGAGCAAGGAAATCTTTACTAAAAAAAAATAGGGGCAGAGGGCACCAAAAACAAAAGCATACATAAAGCCCACCTGGGAACATGAACCCTGAAGAGGGCCAGAAGGACCTGTCCTTAATTTGTTAAAATCCAATGGGACTAGAATTGGATATTAAATTTGGGGTATGGGTTCAGGAGACAAAAATCAGTGATGAAAAAAGCAAGAGCAAGAGGTACAAAAGTTCAGTGATGACTTTATGGAATTTTAAAATGGAACTAGGATAAAATCTGCAGAGTTTCTGAGCTCTTACTGAAACTGCATGCACCTTCCATGAGCATGAAGTGATTTTTCTTGTGGTATTAAGTCAGAATACGTCTGTCTGGGCTGTAGGAAAAATGAGAACATACGTTTGCACTAGTTCTAATACGCATCCTTTAGATTCAGTCTGCTGTAGTTTTCTGGAAAATTATTACTGTTGGTGGCTGGATAGCCCATTCAATGGATACATTATATTCAACTTACCCATTCCCTTACTGTTGAAAAATTTATGTCATTTCCATTTTTCACTAATTCACTATGATTAACATATGCATAATGTATTTGCATTTGTTTTAAAATTACATTATATCCTTAGGATAGATATAGTTGCAGAATTTTAAGAAGGAATGTGATCTGGTCAGATCAATACCTTGGAAATATAATTCTGATAAAAGGGAAAAAGAATTGGAAACAGGTAAACTAAAATAGGAACTATTAGCAATAACCTAGGTAAAAATAATAATATTAATTATTCTGAACTAAGGAATTAGCAGGGACAATGAATACTAAAGGGAGAAGTAACAGAACAGGATGTCTGAGCAGATGTAGTAGGGGGAGAGAGGAGGAATTCGGGTAATTCCTTGGTTTCTAGGAGGTGAATGAATTGAGTTTAAGGTGTCTAAGACACATCATGAGGGGGATTTCAAGTGGCTGGTTGGGATGCACAGCTCTGGAGCACAGGATATTTACAAAGTGGAAGACACACCTATTATTTGTCTGCATGTAGGTAATACTTGAAGTTGAAATTGCATGGATACGATTGCCCAGGAACATCATGCAAAGAAAAGAGGTCAAGAAAGGCTGTACTCTTGGGATACAAAAAAATAATATGAGAGGGCAGAGGAAGAAGACCTTTTTCCTTCAAAATAGAGGTCAGCAATATAGAAGAGCCAAAATATGATGTGATTACAGAAACCAAGTGGAGAGAGCTTCAAAAAATGGAATAAAAATATTTCCTAAAAAGGCAGTATGCTACAGACAAGTCTAGTAGGATAAGGATTAGAAAACAACTGGTTTAAACCTTCTCCTGGCTTTTCGATTCCTTCAGCAGTTTGTTTCCAAATGGCTAGAATTAGATTCTCAGTAAATTATTAAAAAATAAAATGCATATTTATAAGTGATGCTTATCCTATGCCTAAAATTCAAAAAATTATGTATTATAGACTTATTTCTGCTATAAGCATTTTGGCCACTGATGTGTTTTATATGTTTACACCAAACAACATACACTTACTGGTTTTAGAACTTATGTATAAATTTAATCTTTTTTTAAATAGGATTCATCTTTGGTCTTTTACTGTACCCACTAAAATATTTTGCCTATTGTCATTTCTTATTAAATATTTATCGGATTTATTTAATTAAATCTAAGGCCTAATTTGGAGCACTGAATAGATACTCAATAAATGTTTATTGAATGAATAAATTAGTGACTAAATGAGCTTAAAGCTTTAGTCTGCAGAGACTGGATATTTTATCTTCCTCCTTTCAAAGGCACAGTGCTGTGCTACAATCCTGGGAGCATTGTTGAAGCTAGAGGCAATGTGGTATGACTGAATAAAGCGATAAACATAATAATCAGCGCATGCTAGTCACTGGCACCAGCTGTTCCAAACATCTCTCCATCTACCAGAATCTGCACCTTTACTCATTCTCTTCATTCTCTTGTATAGATGAATACTTCCTGTGCTTATCTAAGGCCATCTGCTCCACTGATGGACTCAATAGTACGCTGATAAATGTTTAACAGCCTACTCTCCTGGGGGAAAATGCCTGGATTTGTAGCATCCACTGGTTTCGGTGGTATAAATAGTTCCACTATGGCCTATTTCAAGCTACCAACGTGAAGTTACTGAACTGGAGTTGGGAAGAGATGCTTATGATCTGCTCTTGGGAGCCTGTTTGAGCAGGGCTCAAGAACACCGCTAGACGTGGAAGATCGCATCCTTTCTTGTCATTCAACGGCATCACTCTTGTGACTCTCTTTTACTCCTAAAATAATTTCCCTCTCTTCTGGAACTTCCTTATCAGCTTATAAACATACTATTATTTACCTTATTAAAGGAGAAAAAAAAAACACTCTCTTAAGCCTACTTCTGTTTCCAGCTACTATGCCCTTTTTCCGCTCAGCTTACAGGGGAAAAAAAACAATTAAGGAGCTGTGTACTCTTACTGCATACAGTTCTTTCTACTCTTTCTTAAACTCATTCGCTCAGACTCTGCCTCTACCACTCCACCAAAATTACTCTTTTCAAGATCAATAATGACCTCATTGTTGCCAAATCCAATAATTCAAAGTTTAATTCCATATATAAAATCCATTTGATCCGAATTTAATTCCACAGCCTCATGTTACTTGACTAACCAGCAGTATTGAACAATTGGCTTCCAATATCACTGGTTTCTCCTGGTTTCTCGCCACCTGTCCTGACCACTGCTTAGCATCCTGTGTTGGTTCCTCTTTCAGTCTTGATTTCTCAATGCTGGAGTAGCTCAGGGCTCAGTCATGGTTTTTCTCTATTTACATTCCTCCACTGGGGACTTGTCTCATGGCTTTAAATATCATCTATAAAAGGACAACTCCTAAATTGATGTCTCTCCCCTGAACCCTAGACTTATATATCCAATTGCTTTCTCAGCATCCACACTTGAATGTCGAATGGGCACCTTGATTTATCATGGCTAGAACTGAGCTTCTGCTCTTGTCTGGCTCATTCTGCTTCACTGTACTCTAGACTGTCGCAGCTAATGGCATCCTTCTCACTGCTTAAGCCAAAACCTGGCAGCCATCACTTATTTTCCTCTATCCTTCCTATTTCACATCTTTCGTCAGTAAATCCTTTCAGATCTGTGTTCCAGACACATCTAGGCTCTGACCACACCTCTCCACATTCTCTTTTATTAAACTTCTCATACGGATGAGCCTTCTAACTGGTCTCCTGCTTCCCAAATAGTCCCTTGCTCTTCTATTATTCATTCTCAACACGGAGCCAATGTATTTCTATTCAAATTTAGATGAGATCATGTCACTCTCTGCTGGAAAATCTCCACTGGCCTTTCATCTCATTCAGACTAAAGCCAAGATTCTTGCAATGACTAATAACACGGCCAGATCAAGGCCTCTGTTACCTGCCTGATGTCATCTCCTTCCTTCCCTCCTACCCACTCTTCTCCAGCCACACTGGTCTCCTTGCCATTCCTTGAGCATGCTTAAGGTTCCTTGACCTTGAGGGCATTGTAAAGGCCGGTCCCCAGACCTGCAGCACACTCCTTACAGGTGTTTGTCTGGTTTAGTCCATTGCATTGTTTCCAAACTTTGTTGAAATGTTACTTTCTTGGTGATAACTTCCCTCACCTTCACCCCAGAACTCACAGTCTCTTAACTTGCTCTGTGTCTCCATAAGACTTCTAATATATTGTAATTCTTGCTGTTTACTAGAAATGCAACTTTCTTTAGGGCAGGGAATTTTTTTTCTTATTTTGTTTATCAATATACCTCCAGCTCTAAGAACGGTTACTGGCATGTAGCAGGTATTCAATCATATTTGTTGAGTGAATAAATGTTCTCATTTAACTCTCACAATACTATAAGAGAGGTATTATCAACTTTCTTACATTACAAATGAAAAACCTGAGGCTTAGGGATTCTATCTGGCCCACATTCAAAGAGCTGTTAAGTAAGTGGTAGAGTTGAAGTTCAAATTTATTAGTGTACTGAATAGAACACTAAAAATTATTAGTAGGGTCTGAGATTCACTAAATTACGAGCTATTACAGTAGACAGATTTTTTAATTACCGGAATAAAATATTGGTTATACACAAGACTTGTGAATAATAATGATTTCTCCCAAAGGGTAGGGAGGTTTTAAAAACTGATTCCAATGATTTGGAGTAAGTATAACCACTCACTTTCGTCCTATTACAAGTTAATGAAAATCGCCTTAGTAAATCATGCATGCCTCCTAGAATACTGCCTAGCTTATAGGTATATTCAAATAGAGAAATCTTCCCTTTTGAAATTGAAAATGGAGAAGAGAGGAGTGCCACTTATTAGACGAAATTGTGCTGGATCAATATAGCTCTAAAATCCCTTGCAATTAGAACTAAATGCTTAATGTGAGCTCTATTCTTTTAGTGAAATAGTATTCCCGTCAGATATCCAAATATCTGAGTCAATTAAAGGGGAAAATTGGGCAGAAAGAGTGAAGGATCTCAAACTTTTAAGGAGATGTTCAGAGACGTACATTGTACCGAGAGGACATAGGGCAAACTAAGGTCCAGAGGCGGGAAAGTGAAGAGTGGCGTTCACAGCACGGAGCAAAGTGGAATACAAAGTGGGTTTCAATGAAAAGTTGAAGGAAAACATGGGAGGTGATGGCAGTGATGCTAGTCGTTTCTTTAGCACTGGGAAACCTTGAGTGTTCTGAAAGATGTGTAGTTGCATACATGGGTGTATGTGTGATGACAAGGAGGAGGAGGAGGATGAGAATGATGATACTGTAGCTGTAGACAACCAAAGGAGAGGAAAGGAGGTAAGTCTGTAAAATTTGTCAGCTCCCAAAAAGACCTTATTTACTAACTTATTTATACTGCACCTTAGTTCAAAAAAAGAATCTAAGATGGTTAATAGGCTGTTGCAGCATTTTAGAATAGGAAAGGCAAATGCTGAGAGATGTTACAGAAAAGGAGACAGCCACTTGAAGGAAATGGGAGTAGGAAGCAAGTAATCTAAAACATTACCAATGCAATGGAAAGAAATGCAGGTGGAACCAGCCTAGGTAAATTAAGCATATGCCCAAGCGTACACACATGTGGACACCATGCCAACCTGCATGGAATGAAAGGCACATCGTGAGCTGTCACAGTAGGTACTGATCGTCCTGGTCCACGTGGGCTTTGGTACACAAGATGGTCACAGTCTGTATTTGTCACTGCACATGCAGAATAGCTTGTGTTAGGCTGTTATGCTGTGCAGTGCCCGCAATCGAGCGTTCAGGCTGACAAGTCCTGCGCTGTCACAGGGTATAAGGACTGTTAGAACACAGGCAGGCTGAAACCTGCTGGGCTGTCAAGTTGCATACTGGTCTGCTAAGATACTATAACATCTCCTGGGCAGTCACAATACACACAGACTGACACAAAATGCCTGCCCCCTCGCGTAAAATGGCTACTGTGGTTCTTGTGAAGCTGTCATGGTAGATACTGAGCTCTCCAGGCAGAAGGCTGTCACTGTGCATGCCAGCTGACAGATTCTGAACTATCACAGTTTATGTTGGCTGTCATGATACATACATCCTGACATACTCTGGGCTGTGACAGCAAAAATGAGAGTGTCACAAAAGACTCTCATGAGACTGACTCATGTTGGTCCTTCACAGTGTAAATGGTCTCAATCAGGGTGCATACAAGCTAACATACACTGTGCTGTCATAGATACTTGGTTGTCATGGTGCACGCAGATTGATGTATGGGGCCGTTGCAGTGTGTAATGGACTGGCATGGTACACATGCACTGACGGACTGTGGGCTGATATGGCATATATGGGGCCATTATGGTACATGTAGGCAAACATATTGGGCTGCCTTGGTGTCAACTGGGATGTCATGGTGTAAACAGGTTGACACATGCTAGACCATCATACTGACAAAAAAGGTAGTCGAATGGGTTTCCTATTTTATGATCTAGTGAGGTATATTTCCAGCTTTTACATTAAACAACCGTATAGTGCTAATCATATTACATTTAGTTCAAGTTACAAGGTGTATCCTTCAATTAATAAGCCCCTCCATTTCAAAGGAAGTACTCAAATAGTTGGGCAATCATATTCTTTCCTCAATACATCTGGGGAAATATCTTTGGCTTTTTCATTTTCCCTTCAGTTACTTGATTTGTATATATATTTTACTTATCTAGGCAGATGGCAATAAACATACTGTATTTTCCTTGGCAGATAACTTTGTTTCCTACACACAGAGTATACTATGTTTACAGCAATACGTTGCAATATTTATCTTTCACTTCTTAAGGGTAAATACATTTGCAAACTTGAAATTATTGATAATTTTCAAATGTTTTCATTATCAAAATAAGATATTTATATATATATAAACTTTATAGGCTGAATATTTGTGATAAAATACATAGTGAAACATCATTTAGTATTTATAACATACAAAATAAACAGAAATTTCCATGAGAATCAAATATAATGCAATGGGATAAAAAATACAAATTATAACATCATATCTGCTAAGAGCTGTGACAACCTGGCCTCGTATTTCTGTCCACAAGAACACAGGATGTGCTGAAATGTGTCTGAAGCATTTACACCTACTGACCTTAGAGAGACTGCCAGTTACCTCTCCACTAAAAATGGGCTTACTTGAGAGCAGCAAAGAATTGCAACTTGAGATCTGTAACCATGGTTAGGCCACGTGCAAGTCCTACCCAACAAGAAGAGAGCTCCTTCGTGGCGGGAAACGGAAGCTGGGAGGGCTGCAGAGGGCTATGGCAATAAAGAGTCCACTGGGGGAATTTAGAGTTCAAAGTACAGTGGCTTTTCATTGGCTGAGTTATGAGAGTCTCTCATTGGCTAAGCTCTTGCCCGGCAAGAAGGGGAAAACCTTTTTCTTCCTGTTGGGCTCTGCTATGGTCAGAGGTCATGAGAGCTCTCCCTTCTGGCCTCCTGACTATTTTAATTGAGATTTCTGTTTATTAATTTTTACACCTCTCTCTTCTGATGGTTGAAATCCAGGTTCTAAAAATGAGTACACCCAAGTCCAGAAATGGTCCCATGAACAGCACTGAAGAGGGGGCAGATGTGCCAAGTGTGAGCACTGCCCTGGTGAGCCGTTTGAGAAAGGAAGATGCTCCCGGCTGTGGATGGTGAGCATGCACCGCAGAAACACATCTGAGACTGGATATGGAAGTTCTGTAGCAGATTTTATGATAATAGGCAAACCACAAACCATTTTATTCTTTCTTTGGCATATATTTTCTATTTTGAAATAATTTCAAACTTACAGAAAAGTAGCATGTATAGCGCAAAAAAAAAAAAAAACTTTTGAGAGTGAATTGCCAACTTGATGCCCCAATCTTCCCTGAAAACTTTCGGGTATTTTCTACAAGCAATGACCTGGCCTTAATAATCATAATATGAACATGAAAGTCAGGAAACTACTGTGGTACTTTAATATCATCTAAGCCTCAGATCCCATTTAAGTTTTCCCAACTGTCCCAACAGCAAAAGGATCCAGTTTAGAATTACATGTGTACTTGTGACCTCTGAAGATTATGGGCCAAAGCCCCCATCCTGCAGCTGTCAGCTTCCCCACCCCTTTGGCCAGAAACCACTCAGAAGCATACAGAAGACACTCAGACCTCAAGAGAGCCTGAGGTTTCAGGAATCTGGGCCAGGAATCCAGGCCAAAGGCTACACACACACTTCATTACACTACAGTGGAGAAGACTTGTCTGCCTCTTAACACTTCATCTGGGCAGTGAAACCCATGACCGGAGCTCACCCTTGGTGACAGCTTCTCACAGGGTCACAACTAATGGCAACAGGAGCTGGGCAGGACAGAGCAGGTGTGTGCTCAGGTCAATGTCTTTGCCACAGCGCTGTGACACAGTCTTTCTCAGCTAAGGTGGCCTCAGTATACTGGTTGTTCCAATCCTTGCTCCCTGACCCCTGACAATAACTGAAATACTGTACAGTGATTACAAACTGTGACACAAATGATTCTCTAGCTCGATAGCGGCACGTTTTAAATAGTGTCCAGGTTCCTAGGGAGGAGAATGAAAGCCGGCTGTTCTTGAGTAAATAGAAGAACCCATACAAATGATCCCTACGTCTGCTGTGTATCAATTTTGTGAGATCTTGTGGATAAAGAATACTGCCTGCCACTTCAATAAACAATGAACGTTTCCTGCCATCAAGCCATCAGCCACTGCAGCCACCCTTGGTGGTGGTCCCTGAGGGGAATTCAGGATAGAGAAAAAGAGGATACTAGCCCTAGATACTTAAGATGCACATCAAAGGAATCATTTCAGTGAGTCCAGACTCTTGTGTCTTCCTATACATAGAAAAATACTAAAATCATTAACTGGAATGAGGGAAGATATATATATCTTATAGCTCAGTGGTAGAGCGCATGCTTACCATGCATGAGGTCCTGGGTTCACTCCCTAGCACCTCCATTAAACAAATAAACAAATAAATAAATGAAACCTAACCCCTCAACACACACAAAAAATCTAAATAAATAAAAATAAAATCATTAACTTGAGATGTCTGTTTTTTGTGATTATCAATAACTTTTGATGTTTGATTACATGTTTTGCTTTGTTTCATTTTTAGCAAACCTCCTATATTTCCTGACTCTTCCCTTACCTCTTTGGAACTGTTCTTCAGAGCTATCTGAAAGGCTGTTTCCCAGGCTATAGTTCTCAGTAAGATCCCTGAATAAAACATTAACTCTCAACTTTTTGGTTGTGTATATTTTTTCAGCCGACAGCCTGCACTGCCTCTCTATGAAGGATGCCTTCTGGAGTGCATAACTACACAGCTATAGGTGGCAGCCCTCCTCCTCCAGTTCAGATAAATGATTAGCAGATAGGAGATAATGTGAGACATGCACATGGAAACAAATAAAAAAACTTGAAATCAAAACTTTTAAATTCTCAAAGAAATTAAAGAGGACATATTCTTTGAATCAATGAAGAGATTAAATGATCAGTAAAATACTACAAAAAAAAATGAGGAGAGCAGTCATGCCTTAAGAGTCTGATTTGGCTAGTTGAGTCTACATTTTATTTGAAAGCACAAATCTACAATAACCATTGAGAACCTGTTGTAAAGAAGAATAAGAAATGCTGGCTTGAGTGGCAGACATAAAAAAACTGTCAGACAACTAACAAAATTAAATAACATGGTATCATTGTAAAAAATGAGGAAATAGATCAGTGGGAACAAAAAAGAGAGTCCAGAAACACATCCAAGTAAAAATATTACTTTCATATTAAAACAGAGACATTTAAAGACATTTCTATGAAAACGACTTATTATTGGAAAAATGGCATTTGGGTATTTGGCTCGCTATTGGGAGAAGATGAAGATAAATCTCTATAACACAAAAAAATAACTTCCATGTGGCTTGATAATCTAAAAGGAGAACATTAATTTTTGTAAACATTAGAAGAAACCAAAGAGCAGTATTTTATTATCTTAGAAAGGATAAGACCTGGAAGTCATGAAGAAGATGGACTGATTTAACATACAAACTGCTTCCCAACTGCTTAAGAAATCACATACAAAGTTATAAAACAAATAATTATAAGAAGCAGCAGCATTTTCTGAATGAAAGATAATGGCTAGGTATTTACATTTTTACACACAACATTTAATTCTTACACTCATCCCATTATGAGGAAAATTATTATTTCCTGTCCTTTACAGTTGTGAAAACTGAGGGTTTGGGAAGATTGCTAAATAGCTTCACTAAGTTTATCTAAGTGTCACTAAGTGGCAAAGCTGAGATTTATAAATAAGCTTTGATTCCAAAACCAATTTGCTTTTTTTAAACATATGTATTCTTTTTCAGATTATTTTCCATTATAGGTTATTACAAACTATTGAATATAGTTCCATGAGCTATACTGTAGGACCTTGTTGTTTATCTATTATATATATATAGTAGTGTGTATATATTAATCCCAAACTCCTAATTTATCCCTCCCTGCCACTCATTTCCCCTTCACTAACCATAGTTTTCTCTGTCTGTGAGTCTATTTCTAGTTTGTAAATAGGTTAATTTGTATCATCTTTTTTAGATTCCACATATAAGTTATATCATCTTTCTCTTTCTTACTTACTTTACTTAGTGTGATAATCTCGGGCCATCTATGTTGCTGCAAATGGCATTATTTCATTCTTTTTTTATGGCTGAGTAATACTCCACTGTATATATATGCCATATTTTCTTTATCCATTCATCTGTCAATGGGCATTTAGGTTGCTTCCATGTCTTGACTATCACAAATAGTGCTGCTATGAACATTGGGGTTCATGCATCTTTTCAAATTATAGTTTTCTCTGGACATATGCCCAGGAGTGGGAATTTTTTTAGTTTTTAAAGGAATTTCCATACTGTTCTCCATAGTGGCTGAACTAATCTACATTCCCACCAAATGTGTAGGAGGGTTCTTTTTCTCCACACCTTCTCCAGCATTTATTATGTGTAGACTTTTTAATGATGGCCATTCTGACCAGTGTGAGGTGCTCATTCACTGTAGTTTTGATTTGCATTTTTATAATAATTAGTGATACTGAGTATCTTCTCATGTGCCTGTTGGCCATCTGTATGTCTTCTTCAGTGAAAAAAAAACTATTTGCTTAAGAAGTATACTACCTTGCCTCCTTAATACAAAAACAAGGCAAAAATATTTGCATCACAAAAGAGTCAATGCAATATCTATACTACCTATGGAACTCTTATATATCATTTAGAAAGCCAAACTTATTCAACAGAAAAAAAGGGTAAAAGATACAAACAGAAAAATCATCAAAGAAATATACATGACTAATACATATTTTAAAAAGTCAACCTAGCAAATAACCAACGAAATGTAAATGAAATAAAAAATGAAAATCAGATAGGCCTTAAAAATACATCTTACTTAGTAATGGTGTGGATAATTAGGCACTCTTATTTGCCACTGGTAGGAGTACATACTCGTATATAATTGGAGAACACTTTGGAAACATTGGCCATCATTTTAAATATATGTATTTCTGGCCCAAATTTTCAATTCTAGGAATGTAGCCTAGAGAAACACTCAAAAAATATTTAAAGATTTCTGTGTAATTTTTTCATAGCAGTATTATTTATAATAACAAAAAACTAGAAATAATGTAAATGTCCATTATTAGGAGGCTGTTAAATAGAAGATGCTATATATATTATATATAAGTATTTATATTATATATATACACATATATATGTGTGTGTGTGTGTGTGTGTGTGTGTTTGTGTGTGTGTGTGTGTGTGTGTAGGAAGATCTATAATCTTTAAAGCCAAATGAAGGCCAAATATCTTGATGTAAAATGTTGCACACAATATGTTCCTAAAGCAAGTGGCACTACATCTACCAGACTGCTAAAATCAAAGACATTAAATACAAACTTTAGGGAGGATGGGGCGGGGGGAAAATAATTCTGGTAGGGGTGTACTAGTCAGGGTCCTCCAGAAAAATGGAACCAATCAGATGTGTATACATAGAGAGAGATTTATTTTAAGGAAGTGTCTCATGCAGTTGGGGAGGCTGGAAAGTCCAAAATCTGCAGGGTGGGTCAGCAGGCTGGAGACCCAGGAAAGAGCTGCAGTTTGAGTCCAAAGGCCATCTACTAGCAGAGTTCTTCCTTCCCCCAAGGAGGTCAGGCATTCAGCTATCAGATGAGGCCCATCCACATTATGGAGGGTAATCTGTTCACTCAGCCAGCTGATTTAAATGTTAGTCTCATTTAAAATACACCTTCACAGAAACATCTAGAATCACATTTGACTAAAGATCTGGATACTGTGCCCTAGTGAAGTTGCCACCTAAATTTAACCATCATAAAGGGTGTAAATGGGCTTGGAAAATGTCTTAGAAGTGTACACCGAAGTTGAATATTATCATATTCTCTGACCCATTAATTCTACCCTCTGGTTTATAGTCAACAGAAATGCACCTGCATGAATCCCAAAAGACATGTACAAGAATGTTCATGGTAGCGCTATTCATAACAACTCCAAGCTGGACACTACCCAAAAGCCCATCAAAAGTGCAATGGATAAATATTTTGCAGTACAGTCACACGATGGAATGCTGGACACAATGAGAAGAAATGATCTACTGCTACATGTAGCAATATGGATCTATCTCTGATATACAACACTGAGCAAAACAAGCCAGACTCAAAAGCACACACTTTATTGTTGTTGTTACATTTATTGAAAATACAAAACTAGCCAAACTAATCTCTACTGTTAGAAGTCAGCACAGTCAGAGGAGTGATTGGAAAAGGGGCACAAGGAGGTCTTCTGGGGTGCTGGTAACATTCTGGTAACATTTGTTGTTGCTGTTGTTTTAGCTTGGAGTTGGTTACCCAGGTGTATTCAGTTTGTGAAAACAGATGTACAATTTTGATCTGTGCGCTTTTGTTACTGCAAACAATATTTCCATTAAATATTTTTAAAGTAGCAGGACAACATGTAATTCTAAATATCCACCTATTTCTATATCCTGTCAATATATCTCTATATCCATCCATGCTAGCATAAGGGTAGATATGGATTTTAAGATTTTAAGGTTAGAACTCAATTTAACTCTGCTTATCTATAGGCTGGTGTCACAGGGAATCTAGGAGAGAAGTGAGAAAAGCACGTTCACCTTTTCCTTTTGACATTTCTGTAGCATTGGATCTTTTAAAAATATGGAACATGCATTACTTTTTATTACTTTTCTTGGAGGGGTGAGCATGTTTTCAAGCATCTAGATACAAATCTATTATTGTAATTTTACATAGCCTATGTTCTGAAACTATCATTTTTAAATGGAGTTGTTTGTTTAGATGTTGAATTGTATGAGTTCTTTGCATATTTTGGATATTAACCCCTTATGAGATATGTCATTTGCAAAAATCTTCTCCCATTCAGTAGGCAGCCTTTTGATTTTATTGATACCTTCATTTTTCATTCAATAAAGTCTTTTTAGTCAGTAAATATATAGAGCCCACTTTTAAGAGCTGGATGAAATTCCTACATCATAATTTACTTGACCAGTCCATTACTGATGGCTATTAAGGTTGTTTCACATTTTCAGTATTGTCAGTGGAGTAGTAATATGTATTCATGTCCTTTGGGTGAATTCCCAGAAGTGTGTTGCAGAAGGAAATATTTCACATTGCAATATATACCTCCGCACTCCCTTCCTAAGGTGATATGACTGTTTTACACTCTCCACAGTATTGCGGGAGAAGACTTGCTGCCCCTCACAACTGAAAATTTGAGTTGTCAATAATTTTAATTTTTGCCAGTTTGATAAGGGAAAAAGACTATTCACATTTTACTAACATTTCTTTGATTGTTCATGAAGCTAAACATTTTTCATATGTCTTTGTATTTCTTTGGTAACTTGCCTCAGAGTATTTTGCCCACTTTTCCATTAAAATATTAAATATTTTCCGTTCTGATTTTTAAGAGCTCTCTATTTATCTGAGATATTGATTCTTTGTCTAACATTTTGCAAACAATTTTCCAATTTGCTTTCTACCTTTCAACCTTTTATGGTGTTTTAGACAGAAGTGTCATTTTTTTAAGTAGTCAAATTTGCCAATCTTTCCTATTATGTTTTCTGATGCTGAGGCAAACTTAGAAAGGTCTTCCCCAACCCAAGATTATAAAAATATTCACTAATGGTCTAGTATTTATGGTTTCAGCAAGAATTTATTTTGGTATGAGCAGGGAGGATATAGCTCAGTGTTAGAGCATGTGCTTAGCATGGATGAGGTCCTGGGTTCAATCCCCAGTACTTCTATTAAAATAAATAAATAAACCTAATTATCTCCCCTCAACCCCTCAAAAAGAATTTCTTTTCATATGGTAAGTGAGGTAGGAATCAGATCTTTTTCTAATGGTTAGCAAATTGTTGTACATTCATTTACTAATCTTTGTTTTCCCTATTAATTTAAAAAGCTACTATTACCAAAGATAAACTCCCCATACACACTTAGTTCCAAGTCTGGAATTGTATTTTTTTCCATTATTCTTTCTGTTTTTGTACCAGTTAACGCATATTTTTTTTCCGATTTAGTCAAATTTTTATTAAAAGTAAATTGCTTATTCAAAAGTGATCATGGAATAACTCAAAATGCAGAGCACGAAGGAAAGGATAAGAGAAACGTCTTACTGGCCAATAGATTGTTTTAATTCTCTCATTATATGAAACTCAAACCTTTCATTTTTAGGAAAGGTAAATTGTAACTTTAGTAGACAGCAATACAGAAGGATTCTGTCACACAGACTAGTTTCCTTTTAGTCAATTATTTCTAGCTGTCTCAATTGGGATAGATGCGTTTACAGAACTGTCTGTGCTTGAGCCTTCCTTGCAAGGACCTTTAGATCTGCAACGTGCTTGGCAATTGTCTCCTTTTCCTGCTGTGTAGAGATGCTCCGTACCACGTGCTTCTCCACCTAGTTTATCACGTGCTCTTGTTCCTTTTGACGCATCATATTCTGCACAGCGATGTGATAGTCCAGGCGATTCTTTACCTACCTGTATACTCTATGCAGCCGTTCCCGGTAAGTAAGCCCCAAAGCCATTGCAATGTTATTCCTCTGGACATCAAAAAGGTAATGGCGTTTCTGAACCAGTGCCTGCTGTGACTTCTCCAGATCAATTGCATCCTGAATGTTTTGGATGGAAACCTGTTTCACCTCTTCTAGTTGGGCAATTTTTTCCTCGTTGAGTTTATCAGCAAATTTTCCAATAGAGGCACCATATTTTCTAACTACATAGACAAGCACCCCTATTGTTGACATGGCAGAGAAGGTCTCTGGAGTTATCACATATATTTCTTTGGACAGTAAATATAAGATAAGCCCAGTTCCAAGCATGTAGGGTCCTGTTACACCAGTTTTAGGATAAAGGAACTGGAAGAATTCTTCAGGGATCAGCCCAAAAGGAACTTTTCCTCCATACTCAGGAAGAGGTGGCACAGGGGCAAGACTTGGCTGCCCTGTGTGAAAGATCCTTGTTGCCTGCAATACCCCTGGACCGAGGAGGGCTGCGCTCTTCAGAGAGGGGGCTGCTGCGGCGGTGGCGGCAGAAAGTACCACCCGGGACAGCATTGTCAGGTAGTGTCCGCACGGTGGGCTCAGCGTCCCAGTGACCCGGACAGGAGAATCTGTCAGGGCCAGAAGCAAGATGGTCGCTCAGTTAACGTAGAATTTTAATTATGTTAACTTTTTAAAAGTAGTTCAAATGTTGGTATCTTTTTGGTTTCTTTTTTTCACTTTTGTAAAGAAAAATAAAGTTGTGTTTCTTGTTTGAAAGAAAACATAAGTAAACCCTCTCCCTGCCCAGCCTCTCTCCTGCCCCTGCTGGGCACTGGGGTCACTGGCCCTGGACACGAGGGGCCAGGCTGGCCGGGCACCAGAAGAGGGGAGCTGGGCACTCTGTCAGGGCTTCCTCAGAGCCAGAGAGGAAGCAAGCATGCACCTCCCTAATCAGGTTCCAAGTGTGAAACAACGCTCAGTTTGGGAATGGGAAAAATTACATTCAATAGGAGTATAGAGTTTTATAGTATAGAGAACTGGAATTTTAAATGCCAAGAATAAGAAAATATTTATTTACTTCCAGATAGTGACCAAACACTAGTAGAATTCACTAGAATTTCATTGAGGGACATGAAAGTTTAAGTTGAAATGCAGATTTGAAGGTATAGGGGTGTAATAAGGTTGCTTTCTATTTCTCTGTTGAGTCCAGCTAATTCAGTAAACTTAAGTTTGCCTATGTTGTGGAGAATTTTTAAATTTAATAGAGTAAAATATGCCAATAATATTTATTATACATGTATTCATGTGGTGTGTTAAGAAATTCTTTCCTATCCCAGTGTTATAAAGATGTTCTCCTATATTTTCTCTTCAAATTTTTGAAGTTTTGTTTTTAACATTTACATTTTAATGCAGCAGAATTTCATTTATTGTATGTATACTGTGAGATAAAATCTCATTTTTAAATATGGATAACCAGTTATCCCAGCTTCATATATTTAGTCACCCATCATTTCCCACACTGATTAATGCCACTTCTGTACTAAATTAAGTTTCCACACCTGCTTGGGTTTATTTGCGGGTTTTCTATTCTGATCCATTGGTCAACACCACAATGTCTTATGCCCTAGATTTCTCATTGTAAATATAATAGAAAATCTTAGACCAGATCCATATTATATATCATGATAATAGGGCAATGCTGTTGGTCATCTGAAACATATAGAATACATCATTCTGGCAAAGATGCCAAGTGTCAAAAATTAGTATCAACATGATTGATGGAGAATGGAAAAATGTCACGATGTAACATGGAAAGCTTTACTAAAAAGGAAGGACTCAACTTCACGTGTTCTAGCCCATATCCAGATCCTGAAACCCTAGTTGTTCTCACATAGTACCTCTTCTCTTTAGGGTCTGAAAATTAATGAAAATTTAGGAAAGTATGAAAGTAACATTCCCAAACTTCAGCTTGACGTCAACTCCAGTAAGAAATAGGTGTAATAATGAAGATAACAAAGAAATAATTTTAAAACCCTGGTGACACTTTATACTCAGGTTTTCTGGGGTTTATCTGATCAGTTGTATAATAATTATGCTGCACGTGCATTTTGACAGCTTTTTGAAATTTTAGAGCAGTTGAGAGATTCATATATTCAAAGGAATTCTAATTAAAGGTTTAGAAGTGTTTGATTAAGTTTGCAATCAACACTTAAATGTTTTGGGGAATTTAATCTGTTTAATTCCTACATTGGATTTATCAGTTTATATACATGCTGTGTAAATAGTCAGTGGAATGTTATTAATATTAAATGAATTCTAGATTCATATGATTAATAAATTAGAAAATAAACTATAAATAATAGGGTTTATTTCTCTTTCTGCGCAGACATCATTTGGACATAATTTCACAATGATAAGTCATATCTTTCCCCTGGTCTTTTTCTGAAAAAATGTCTTTTTTATTTTTGGTCCTTAATTAGCTTAGTAAATGCTATAAAAGTGCTCTGTAGTTATTTTAATTGAAATTTCACTGAATCAATAAATTAACTTGAAATGAATTTTCCTCTTTATGAGAACACAAAGCATTTCTTCTGTTCCTGTTCTAAAAGGGAATGCTTCTGACATATTCCCAGTTAGGATGATGGCTTCTGCATTTGGTGAGGCTGATGAAAAACTCAGTGTCAATATTATTCTCATTTACTTGCATACGACCGAGACACTAGACCCGCATCAGACACAATCTGCAAATATTTTCTCCCATTCTTTGGTTTCTCTTTTCGCTTTCTTATAGTACGTTTTGAAACACGCAAGTTTTTTATTCTGATAAAATCCAATTTATTAATTTGGCCTTTGGTTGCTTGTGCTTTAGGCATCATATCTAAGAAAACACTGCCTAACCCAAGGTGACAGAGTTTTACAGTTTAGTTCTTACATGTAGAACTTTGATTTTGAGCTTATTTTTAATATATGGTATAGATGGGATCCAAATTCATTCTTTGGTGTGTGGCAATCTGGTTGTTTAAGCCCCATTTGTTGAAAGGACTATTTTTTTCACTACTGAATGGCCTTGCTACCCTTGTTGAACATCAATTGACCATACATGTATGGCTTTATTTTTGGACTTTTAATTCTATTCTATTGATGGATATGTTTACCCTATGTCAGTACCACACAGTCGTATGATGTTATGTAGTTTATGTAATATTATCACAATAAATTAATTTTTCACTTGTTGATTTTGTAGACTGTTCTCTTAACATTAAGTCTCTTCATACATTTTAATTTTGGTTTGTGAGCTCAACTTTGAATCTTAAGGATTTTTTTCATTCTTTTTATCTTCTCCCTTCCCCTCTGTGGTTACTTTTTCTTATTTGGTGGTTTTGTAGATGTGTTACCCTGATTCTCTGGTCTGGTATATGGCTTTTGGTTGTTGCTGTTAACAGAGGTACTGCGGATTGAACCCAAGACCTCATGCATGCTAAGCACACACTCTACCACTGAGCTATACCCTTGCCCCCTGGTATATGGCCTTTTAATGATTTAATGCTTCACTGTGATACTGGCAGCTTTGGTTATAGAATCCCTGGTAGCTTAGCTATGTTCCTAGTTTCCTGGCTTTCTATGCCTACAGCAACTGGAAGTAAAGCCTCAGGTAACATTCATTATTGTCAAAATTACTTCCTATTCTTTCCCTCTAACCTCTTGTCTTGCTAAAGAAAAGCTGAAAATATTTTTATTTTTCTCTTAGTCTTAATTAAAAATTTATCATTTAATATTATTCTTTGATCTGCCATCTATTGTTATGGAGAAGTCTGCTATCAAGATACTTGTTGCTCTATGTGTAATCTGCATTTTCTAATAGTATTAAAGATTTTCTTTTATCTTTGATGCTCTGCAGATTCACTGTGAAATGTTTATGTGTGGTGCATTATCTGTATCCTGTTTGCTTTTAGGCATATATTTTCAGTCTAAGGACACATATTTATTTGACTCTGAAATTCTCAATTTTTATCTCCTATGATATTTATCTTTCAGTTCCTCCATTAGATTTTTTTGGACTCTGATCAAATAAATATCCTTCATGCCTCTTAACTGTCATTTCACAATGTACTTATTAAATTCTTTATCCCTTTTTACTGTGTCTATTATTGTCCAACCCCAGTCATGTTGACCCCACTTAACCATGAGTGTTGAGAATGTGGGGGAGCAGGTGAAATTTGGGGAGAGCACCCTTGCCACTGTCATGGCCCCAGTGCATGTCTGTGCTCTGACCAGTCCACTTTACTTTTCAACATCATCCTGTCAATCTTCACTTCTTAGGCTACCAGCTCTAATACCTGCTTGCATTATGCCCAATCCAGCCCTGGGTGTAAAGTCTTGTGTGCCCTTCATAGACCAGGGCCCTGAGTTGATTAATTGACTCCCTGGCTTCATTCACTACTCATGCTTTCCCTGGCCTCCTTTCTCTTTAGTGGTCTGGGCAGTCTTCTCCTCCATTTTGTCTGCAAATATCAGTACCCTCAGGCCTGTCAGTGTCAAGGATGGCTTCAGCATTTCTCCCACCAGCAAATGGGGCTTTGCTGCCTCAAAACCTATAGTTTTCCAAAAGGGTGTATTAAGCCCTAGAATTCCTGTCTGCAGCCTCTAAGCTATACTGCAGCTTCAGTGAAAAGAGCACTGGATTTAAATTCAGAAGTTTTCATCATCACTTCAAATTGAACCATCAGCATAATAAATGATTATTATAATAACATCTATTATTTATTAATTGCCCAAGATGTGCTTATTTCTCTTCTTAGCTCATTACACATATTTCTCACAAAGAGTCTACAGAGCAGTATTATTTTTCCTATTTAACAGATAAGGCTTAGAGAACTCTAAAATACAAACTATGGTGAAAACAAAACTCTTCCTCTCCTCTTCTTGAGAAGCAGTTCTCAAAGTATTGTCTGGTGATCTGGGTCAATACTATTATCATATTAATACTAAGATTTTTATTTTCCTTTTTTATTCTAATTCTCTTAGGAGTTCCGAATACACCAGATTGAATTCAGAAGTAGAATAAAATCCAGCTGTCTCTATTCAGCCAGACATTAAAGAAAATTACAAAAGGTAAAACTATGTTACCTTCTCACTATTTTTTTAATTTTGGAAAGCGTGGCCTTTTTTTTAATATATATAAACATGTTATTTCTGTTAATATGCAATGGGCTTGTTGTAATTTAAACTGAAAAACAGATTAAATATATTTTTAAGTTCTCAGTTTTTACTTCTGATACAGTAACTATAGATATAACTGACATAAACAGCTCCTTGGGGTCCTCAACAATTTCTACGGTCTAAAGGAGTCCCAAGACAAAAAAAAAATTGTTGAAAACCACTATCATAGAGTAATCCCACTTTCCACAGATAAATATATCTGTGATTTCTTAGGTATCTCCCTATTTTTCCCTAAGCATATAACAGCAAAAAGCATATTTACACATATATACATATATATGCTCTACAGCTGATTTTCAATGTTCTACTAATTGTATATTTCTTTTTATATACGTTTGGTGTTTTTATATCAGTTCTCCTAGAGGCTCAGAATCCTGTACGAGGGGTAGACATGTAAGCATCACAGGGAGGAGGAAAAGTGGGGAAGAGGCAGAACAGTCAGGCGAGGGTCCACACACAAGGTCATATCTTGAGCCTGTTTTGTTTTATGACTTAAATTCTTAAAAGAACCTTGTACGTGCAAATATTTGAACAATCTTTATCTGGCCAGTCTGTAATTTGACTTCACTAAATGTTTACTCATTCATTCTTTCAGAATTCATTTTGGTGAGAGATACACATTGAGTGTGTGTTGGATTTAAATGACTGGTTTCTTAAATTATTATCTAGCTATCCACTTGTCATTTAATAAATGCTCTTTGTCAGTTCTTTTGTGATACCGATGGTTTGATTATACAGTTTTTAGAGTTCTATTCTGCTCCAGTGATCTCTTACATTCTACGGCAGAATTGGAAGCCAAGCACTTTGGTCTCTACCATGTTCTAATACTTCATTGTTCCTTTGTAAGTTCTGGAATTGTGTGACCTGTTCATTTCTCATGAAATATAGAAGCATTTTGCTGCTTTCTAAGATAAAAATCTTGTTGGAGTATCAATCTGAATTATGTGTATCTTCTAAATTAATCATTGAAAAATTACTATTTGTCATTTATAACACCTGTGGATATGACCTTGCCTACATCTGAAAGAGGATTTGAGTCAGTATTGATGCAAAACTCTTCAGGTTCTGCTGGATCACTCCCCCTACCCGCACCCCTACCGCCGCTGCCCCATGCAAGCCATCCCTCTTTCCCCCAGTTCATTCTCTTGCTTTTTTGAATATGCTGTAATGTAGACCTGTGGCCTTGAACTTTATTCTTTCTCCTTTACTTCTCTTTTTATTATTGTTCACTTCCTTTTGACAGTTTCCTTGGATTCCAGCCTGTGTTCCCCACTAGGTGCTATGTCTTTTCCCTATTGCTTTGATTCTGTTATCTTAGACTATCTGCTAGTCTCTCCTGTTTTCCTCTTCCAGCTCTAGATCCTAGAACTCCAGCCAGAGTTAGCAGATGTTTATTCTCCTATGTATTAATGTGCCTTGCTATTCTTGCTCAAAACTTTTATTTATATTTATCAAAGTTTTATTATTTTCTTTTTTTTTTACATTTTTATTGATTCATAATCCTTTTACAGTGTTGTGTCAAATTCCAGTGTTCAGTACAATTTTTCAGTCATACATGGACATATACACACTCATTGTCACATTTTTTTCTCTGTGATTTATCATAACATTTTGTGTATATTTCCCTGTGCTATACAGTGTAATCTTGTTTATCTGTTCTACAATTTTGAAATCCCAGTCTATCCCTTCCCACCCTCTACCCCGCCCCCCCCCCCCGGTAACCACAAGTCTGTATTCTCTGTCCATGTATTATTTTCATTATGAAGCTATGTATTGTTATTTTATCCCAATGTCTTTGTGTGTGTGTTTGTATGTATATCGTGTAAGTGTGCATGTGTGTCTGTGTGTGTTATATTAAGGTAGGGCCTTTCCTGTTTAGTGTCTCCATTTATTTTTAATACTTTAAAATATTACTGATTTTTTTTGCCTTGAAACTGACATGTCTTAGTCCATTACAAAAATTAATGCTATTAGTTTTTACCAATTCTTGGAAATGTTCTAGCTATACAGTTATTATCTACAGATAATAAAATATTTTCATTCTTTCCAGGATTTATTGCCCTCATCTAGAGGAGTAAGAGAACACAGCATCACTGGCCAGACATCATATTCATAAGAATGGGCACCAGTGCCACTGGTGATGACAAAGCACCTTCATTAGTGATGTAGCCTACAGAGGTACATCCACTCAGCAGACCAGAGAGACTCAAGGCACACGTGTGAGATGCTCACTGGAGACTTCCAGAAACAACAGAAGGAGAATCTGTAGTGTGGGAAACATGTAAACCGAAGCCAGAAAAATCTGGTTTCTTACCAGATCCTGATTATTATTTCTGATATGCCCCTTGGCCTTTAAGACTGGAGGAATATGAAGTAGACAACATCAACTATGAAAGAGCTGAACAGTTGCAATGAAAATTAAAAAGGAATTATAAAAATTCCTGGAAATAGCAGAGAAGAAGGCAAGAAGAGTCAGTAACTCAAAGGATAAAGTTAAATCTCAAATCTCAATCCTAGAGAAATGCCACGGACAAGTTAAACACCACCAGGTCTAGGCACTGAGAAAACAATGACAAAGGTTAGTGTTCCCAGACTTTTGAAGTTCACAAATTGGTATTTTCTTCCTCCTTTAAAAAATTTTGAGGACTGACATAGTGTCATCTTTCTATTAAGCCAAGTAAGAATGTTAAAAAAGAAACACAACATCACCGTTTCTTTATAAAAGAAAAAACATTTGTAACCAAAAATTTAGGACCGGCACAGGCTATGAAAAAAGACTAGTTTTGTAAATTGAAAACATTCATCTTTATTGTGAACTAATTTTATCTGTCCTTCTATTTCTAAATTAGCCAGAGATAAAAGGAAACTTCATCAGGGACTGGCACTGGTCCACCGACTAGTGTAAGGGTATCACACTAGGGCGATGTTAAAGGTATCTGACAATTGTATGAAATGGGTACTAACTAGTGAGAATAAATGTCATCACAAGAATGAGCATTAACCACACACAACTGAAAATAAGACCTGAAGAGTGTCACAAATATAAGTCTAACCTGTGCACAATTGTGGTGCCAAACAAGATGTGAGGAACAATTAAAATAAACCGTAATTATGAAACTAAGACATCAACCTAAAATAATTTTCTTGAACTGATAAAAAGCATGTGTCCTAGAGTTTGAGATTTAACATTCTTCCATCATTAACATAAAGGAAGACAGAGAGTTACCAGTATGTTGATTTTTCAGATTACAAATTTAAAGAACTTGAAGTACACGCACCCGGGGTAAGAGGAGACCTAACATTCAAAGGTGGGAAGAAAAGAAAATCTTTACTTTCATAACTCAAAGATTAGAGGACTAAAGAGACTGGGGAAATACTTAGAGAACACTTATGGGATATGTTTTCTCACTACAGATCAATTATTTTGCTAAGTTGCTGTTCTCTTTGAAGGAAGAAAGAAAACATTTCCCAAACCACAATAATAGAAAATTCCCTGCCTTTAGTGAATACTGTAATGATTCACTGAACTGGTTTTACAGAGAGTTACAGACTGAAAGGACAAGTGGCCAACATCTTAACATGGATCAGAGACAACTGTGAAGTACAAAATATACTTTGATAACTATGGGGCCTCAGAAATGGGGTCATAAAAGGTTTTAAGATTATTGGGAAATTACAAGGAAGGTTAGGTGCAGTTGGGTCTCAGTGCAGTAAAGGAAAAGGGGCTAAACAGTAAAACAAAATAAAGCAAAACTCTAGTTCTCTAGAAGGTCATGCAAAGATTTTTTTTTAAAAGTTAAGACTATATATTTTTAAAAATGTAAGTTTCACAGAAAAACTGAGGGGAAGCGACAGAGATTTCTCGTATGTCCTCTGCTCCCACATATGCAGTACACACCCCACCTCCCATTATCAATACCCGCCTTGTGCAGGTTTTTGTGTGGACATACCTATTCAGTCCTTTGGGTAAATATCAAGGAGTGCAATTGTTGGATCATATGATAAGAGTATGTTTAGTTTTGTAAGAAATCACCAAACTGTCTTCCAAAGCGTATGCACCATTTTGCATTCCCACCAGCAATGAATAAGAGTGCCCATTGCTCACATATTTGCCAACATCTGGTTTTGTCAGTGCTCCAGATTTTGGCTATTCTAATAGGTGTGTAGTCATATCTCACTGTTTTATTCTGCATTTCCCTGATGACATATGATGTGGAGCATCTTTTCATATGCTTATTTTCCATTTGTCTATCTTTTCTGATGAGGCATCTATTAAGGTCTTTGGCACATTTTTAATCAGGTTGTTTGTCTTCCAACTGAATTTTAAGAGTTCTTTGTGTATTTCGGGTAACAGTCCTTTATCATATGTGTCCTTTGCAGGTATTTACTCCCAGTTGGTGGCCTGTCTTCGCATTCTCTTGACATTATCTTTTGCAGAGCAAAAGCTTTTAATTTTACTGAAGTCCAGCTAATCAATTATTTCTTTCATAGATTGTGCACTTGCTGTTGTATCTAAAAAGTCACCTCCATATCCAAGATTATCTAGGTTTGCTCCTATGCCGTCTTCTAGGAGTTTTATGGCTTTGTGTTTTACTTTTAGGTCTGTGATTCATCATCAGTTAATATTTATGAAGGGTATATGCAAAGATTTTTTAAGTTATTATTTATAAACAGACATCAAAATTAAATAAAGGTAGTGATATAATAAGCTTAGATGCTTTTTAAAGTTGATTAGCTCCCTGTGGAGAAGACTGGAGACGTGTTTATGCATTTACCCTTTGACTGAGCAGTCCCAGTTCTAGAACTACCCTCCAGATACATCTCCACAAATATAAGACAACATATGCACATGGCTACTCACTGAAGCATTTTTATAGTAGTAAAACTATTAAAATGTGAGAGAATACAAATTCCTGTTAGTAGGAGCATAGTTAAACTGTAACTACCTAATGGACTACCATGCAGCTATAAAAATAATTAGAAAGATTTCTATAAATTGATATGGAACAATTTTCATTTCAGTTTCCATAATTAAGTAGGAAAAAAGGTGCAAAATAATGTATACAGAGAATGCTTCCTTTTGTATAAGAAAGAGGGGGAGAATTAGGATATAAATATATGCCCACTTTTATAAAAAGAAACATAAGGAGAAATCACCAACTAATGACAGTCATTACTTAAACTGAGTGGCTGTCTCATACGGTCACGTAGCTTGTGAGAGTAGAGTGGAGGAGAGAAGGTTAGGAGTCAGTATCTAAGTATATTTTTTATCTAAATGTACCTTTTCACTTTATCTGAGTATACATTTTCATATAGTTTTGATTTTTTGAATAATGTGAACACTTTATATATTCAGAAAATAAAATTAAATAACAAAGATCTAAAAAGAAAACACCTGCAACTGAATATAAAGATAAGGAAAAAACTAAGTGTATATTAAATTGATAATGTAACACAGGAAAATAGAATTTTTTCAAATGATTTTTGAATACAGCACTGTGGCTTTCCATCTCTAGTAGCACCTATTCTAAGGAAAAAATTAAACTGCAAAGAAATCCTGAGCTGTTTATAATAATCTATTTTTCGTAGTAATATTAGTATTGTAATTCTGAAGCAGTTTTATGTATCTTGTGAAATAAAGAAAATATGTAGGTACCAAGTTTTATTGTATGAAAAAAAGAAAAATGTGATATAAACAAATGTCACAAACTGCTTAAGATATTAAATCTTAATGGGAAATATTAGTATGAATGACCAATTTTACATATATGCTCAGTTGGGGTCAGTTGAATATGGACTGGGGATTAGTCGATGTTACAGATTATTATTACTCTTTAGGTGTGAAAATGATATTGTATTTATGTATGAGGATATCTTTACTCCTCAGATACCTAAGGCTATGTGTGTATTTTGGAGTGTAGTTCATGGATTCTGCATCTTTCAAATGGATCAGCAAAAATAGATCACTATTTCTCATGCTTAAATTGTTCAAAATTTAGCGTCCATGCAAGCAGGAAAAAAAAGAGAAAGAGATACAGGCAGAAAGAAAGAGAAAGCAAAAACCTAATAAAACTGATTTATGAAGAGACAGAAAAAATCTGAATAGTTTAATCACAATTAAGCGAATTAATCTACAATTTGAAAATTTTCCATAGAGAAAAATCTAAACCTAAATGTCTTAATGAATAAATTCTACCCAAATTTAAAGAAGAAATAACACCAGCATAGTAGAAACTCCTCCAGAGAATTAAGAAAAGAGGACACTTTCCCATATGTTTGATGAGGCCCTATAAATTTGAACCCAAAACTTTATAAGGACATTATAAGAAAATTATAGGCCAATGTCATTCATGAACATACACGCAAAATTCCAAAATAAATAAATAAATGCAAAATCCCAAACAATGTTAGCAAATTAGAGGCTCCATTTCCAGTGGTGACAGAATAGGTTGTATCAGACGGATCTCCTCCCAATAATGGTTATAATCTCTGGGCACAAGAGCAACCAAATGCAGGCAGATATCACAGGCAATACGAGCCTTAAATAAGGGAAACACACTGTTTGACTTCTATTTGCTGACTACTCACCTAACAGCCACCCTAACTCAGTGTCGCACACAGGAAATGGAGCTCAGTTAGGAAGCAGCAGGCTCACTGTGCCAAGGACTCAGAGCCTGGGGCTGCTGAAGTGACTGGAAGTTAAGAGAAGAAATCTTAGCAAAGAGCAGCCAAAGGAAGGATTCTCAAAATCTGTGTAAAACTCTTCTCAGATCCTTTGTGCAGGCATAAGGCAAGAGTCCAAGAAACCCAGCAGAAAGCAGCAGAAGATGGGCTAAAAGAGCTAAGCAGGGATTTCAGCATCTTCTTGGGAGGCAAAGTTTGGAGTTCAAGTCATGACAAATTAGGGGAACTAGGTCAATAAACATTTCAGGTTTGCCATCGAAGTGCCAGAAGAGTCACCTTAAAATAAAGGAGGAGAAAAAAAAAAAAGCAGAGAAAAAGTAATAATAGCAAAAGGCTAACAATTCGTAAATCCGAGTTAAGGGTATATGGGTGCTCATTGTACTATTCTTCCAATTTTTTATGTATGTTTGAAGTTTTTTAAACACAGAGTTGGGAGAAAGCATTGATTAGGGCTTTCTAATGGCAGACTGCCGAAATGTACCTAGCTCTCCTCTCTTCAGTGCCTCTCCCCCAGTTATAGAAAAGGGTCGGAATTCTCAAGGAGAAAGAGTGAATGTTTGGAGGTAACAACCCAGAATTTAGGGGGCTGAAAAACAAATGTAACTGATTTTCCCAGTTGGAAAAACAAAGCTGCAGTCAAATCCAGAAATGCAGAAGTCCCATAAGTAGACCAGCTCACACTCCCAAACTCCAGAAAGGCCCTAGAATTGTGTGTAACTTGATGATGAAGCATACGGCTTTGAAAAGAAAAAAATCCACAAAAGAAGCAATTAGGTGTTCACATCCCCTCTCTGACATTTTACAGATGATTGCCTGGCCTCCCACCTCAGCGGAAGACTGAAAGTTAATTGTGTGGAGAAGATAAACTAGAGGGATTTGATATGAGGACACCTAGCACATGTAACTGCTGGAGTACTGCAGTGGAAACTGGAGAATGAAATTAAATGATGAGACCCTCCCAATCTCTTCTGATCTCTCAGCTTCCAGATTGATGACAGACAAAATTACATCCCCTCTAAACATACACAAAGGTGATTAGCGGTTACTGTATGGGGAAATCCGCCTGACTAAGAGAAAACATTTGAATATCAACACTTAGTTCTCGAATGAAATAGATTTGTGCTTCCTGGTTCACCCAACTGAAAAAGCAAACAAACTACAACAGCCCTGTGCATACAAAGCTTCTAGTCACCATTGTGCTGTCTCTAGATATGAATGGACCAGCCAAAGACTTCCAGATACTTATGGCACATGCATAAGACAAATTCAATAAGATGATGCTTAAGACCTGCAAGTGGAGTTTCTGAGCCATACACTGCTCAGCAAGGGTTTCATATAAAATATAAAAGTTGTCTGTAGTCCAGATTAGAAATAATCCTTTTTTAATAATGGACATCCAGTGTTTTTAGGGCTCATTAGCGCTTACTAATGGCTCATGTTCTATTTTCTCTTCCAACAGTCCTATTTTCTTTCTCAAAAGTGAAGACAAGATGGGGACTCCTTGTTAAAGGTGGTTTTTCAGCCACAGCTTTTACCTTCTCGTCTTCCTAAAATCCTATTAAAATGATAATAAAGAAAGAAAAACACTTTTAATCCCCATATCTTTTTCTCAAGTCTTTCCTCCTCTAATATAATTGTCTGTAATGTTTCTATTCTCTGTTGCTTCCTAATCCATTTTATATTTATTTCTGAATCTGTGAAAATAGGCTCTGTCTCCCTCCTTCCCTCCCTCTCTCTCCTCTCTCTCCCTCCGCCTCTCCTTCTTTCCTCTCCAGCTTTCCCAGCTAACCTCTCGTCTCTAGTTTTAGGATCTCTTTGAGTCTTCATTATTACAGGTCTATAATATCTTTAATTTCTCAAACATGCAAAATAGTTACTTTCCAAAATTTCAATCTACGTTCTGGAGTAAGTTTTCATGCACATTTTTACATCCCACAATTATACACTGCAGTGTTTATTTACTTCTTTGTGGCCAAAGTTTACACAAATTCTGTTTCTTTTTCCTGTTCATACCTACTGTTTGTCTAAGAATATTCTCCTTCTTCTTCCCCTGAGCTCTGTCCTTAGACCTTAAGGTGGCCTGGCCGATACTACCTGGTTAGCCGGTCAGCTGGCGAGGCTGCTGGGGGAAGAAGAGGAGCTATAATTGTAGACAAGTTTATTGAAAATCATTGCTTTATGTTCTGATCTCTACAGAAAAAAAAAGCATACCCCAGTTCTGTTTGCATATCCTCTTTTCCCATTGCCCCTACTACATAACGGTTTAGGTGCTTGATGAGATAAAATTCTGAGTTAGAAGAACTTAATTTACATAGTTATACAGAAAAAGCTTGAAGGAGTTTGTTTAGACCATAAAAATGCCTTTCAGAAACTCACTGGCATTAATGCTTGGCAACGTGCCATTTTTTGTCTGTGATCCTGTTTTCTGGCGCTGCCTAGGCAAAACAATCACAGAAGTCTCTTCCTTACTGCGTGGAAGAAATAGAGACTTTTAGATTATTTGAACAATCATTTCTACTGACTGCCAGGTGTTAGGTAAGTTCCAGTTATAAGATCTTTGTTCATTCATTCAGCCTACATGTACTGCAGACCCACATGGTGCCAAGCACTGAGGTAGATGTGGGCACACAGAGATGCCTGAAACAACATCGCTGCCTCCAGGGTCTTTGGGGACAGATAAGCATGTAAACCAGTAACTGCAGTGTGATACTGTAAGTGCTACAGACAGGATCCAAAGGGAGTATTGAGGATGGTACTCTTAAACCTGGCTAGGAAGGCGAGAGAAAGTCCTTCAGAACAGGTGACACTGAGATGAGTCTTGAAAGGTAACACAAGAGTTTACCAAGTTGACAAGGCCATGCTAGAAAGAAGGAACATCTTGAGTAAAGTCTTGGATTTAAGAAAGGTCACATCTAGGAAAAAGATCGTGTATAGTCTGGCTTGCCTACAATTCACAAGCATGTTGAGGAGAGGCAGTAAATGAAAGTGGAAAGATATTCATGGCAAAGATCTTAATAGATTTTATATGTCTAGACAACAAGTTGGGGGTTTTCCTACAGATCATGAACATGCCAAAAGGATTTTTTAAAAATAGAAGATGACATCTTTTAATCTGCTCAAAAACAGCTGAAAACAACTTATCTGAAACAGGCCAAATTCTTGCTCTTCATTCTACTGATGATCAGATTTGTTTGATTAATCAATAATTTATCAAATATGGATATAATTCTACATTAGGGACAATCTGTGAGTTAGCAAAGACACTCTCTGTGACCAAACTTTGATCAGGCTCCTCTGAGGCCTCTTTCAGATTAGATCTCGACCTTGGCCCCCATAGTTGGCAGGGGGATATGTCTTCAGGGTCCAGTTTTAGCTAGAATCCTGCTAAGTCAGTTTAGAGAGAATTACCCAACCTTGATGTCTGATCACCCCATCCTGCCTTCAGCAAGAATCCTGTCAAGTAGGTTTAGCAACAATCCCCCTGCCTTTGATGTCTCTTCTTCCCTATTTTCCATCCACTGACCTCCACGTTTGGCTCTGTGACTATAATCCCCAGCTGTTTTTGTTGTATTCAGAACTGAGAGTAGTTCCATACTGAGGTAGCTTTTTGTCTGCTGCAATAGTTCCTGAATAAAATCTGTCACTGCTTTAACTACTATCCAGCTCTGTTTCTCTTTGACAGTTACACATAAGACTTTATTGTTTGCTGTGTATGTATGTCTATACACACACACACACATATATGTATATATATAAAAATAAATAAAAGTATAGGGGTTGAAGGGTATAGGTCAGTGGTAGAGTGCACGCTTAGCATGCATGAGGTTCTGGGTTTAATCCCCAGTACCTCCATTAAAAAAAAAAAGACTTAAATATAAGACCACAAACCATAAAACTCCTAGAAGAAAAAATAGGGAAAATTCCTTGACGTTGGTCTTGGCAAAGACTTTCTGGATATGACATCAAAATCATAAGCAATAAAAGCAAAAATAAACAAAAGGACTATATCAAACTAAGAAGCTTCTACACAGCAAAAGAAACAACAAAATGAGAAGGTAACCTATGGGATGGGAGAAATTATTTGCAAAATATATATCTGATAAAGGGTTAATATCAAAATATATAGGGAACTCATACAACTCAACATCAAAAAAAAAAAAGAACAAAAAAACCCCCAAATAATCTAACTTAAAAATGGGCAGAGGTTCTGAACAGATATTTTTCCAAATGAGAAAAACAAATAGACAATAGGTATATGAAAAGATACTCAACATCACTAATTATCAGGGAAATGCAAATCAAAACTTCAATGAGATATCACCTCATATCTGTTAGAATGGCTATCATCAAAAAGACAAGAGATAAGCATTGGTGAGGATATTGAGAAAATGTAACACTTGAGCACTGTGGCTGGGAAGGTAAATTGGTGCAGCCACTGTGGAAAGAGTATGAAGGTTTCTTAAAATATTAAAAATAGGGAGAGGGTAATAGCTCAGTGCATGCTTAGCATGCATTAGGTCCTGGGTTGAATCTCCAGTACCTCCATTAAAAAAAATAGAACTACCAGATGATCCAGCAACCCCACTTCTGGGTATATATAGCCAAAGGAAATAAAACCACTTTCTTGGTAAGACAGCTGTACTTCCATGTTCGCTGCAGTATTATTCACAGTAGACAAGATACGAAGAGCAACCTAAATGTTCATTAGTGGATGAATGGATAAATAAGATGAGATACACACACACACACACACAAACACATACTTGACTATTATTCAGCCTTAATAAAGGAGATCCTACTATTTGTGACGAAGTGCAAGAAACTGGAGGACATTATGCTAAGTAAAATAAACCTGATACAGAAAGACAAATGTTACATGATGTCACTTATATTTGGAACTAAAAATGCTGAACTTAAAGTAATAAGAGTAGAGTCGTAACAAAGTAAGAAGATTATTGGTGGTTACCAGAGCTGGGACACTAGGAAAGGGAGAAATTAAAAAAAAAGAAAGAAAGAAAACAGACTGTGGTTGTCAAGGTCTGGGGGGGGGGGTCAAGGAGCTACTGTTTAATAGATACAGAGTTTCAGTTCTACAAGATGAACAGTTCTGGAGATGGTGGTGATGGTCGCACAACAATACGAATGCACTTAATGCCACTGAACTTCACACTAAAAAATGGTTAAGATAGTAAGTTTTATGTTATATGTATTTTACAACAATTTTAAAAACTGGAAAAACTAAAAAAATGTTTCTGGAAAAAAAGAAGAAGAAAAGATGAAGGAGAACAGATAATTTCCCACATTCCTCAGAAAAAATCCAGTGTTTACCACGGTCTCCAAGGTTCCAAAGGTCCTACACTTCCTGCCCCCTACCCCACCCAGCACTGCACCCTTAGTTCCTAACAATCTTCCTCTCTCGCCATCCCAGCCTCCTAGCTATATCCCTAGTCCCTACTGCCTGAGACTTGGATCTCAATGTTCTGCTGCCTGGAACGCACACTCATTGTTCTCCAAGTTTCCACCTCTGCCCCATCCCAACCTATCACATAGCTTAGAAAACAGACAGCAATTACATGGAGAAAGACTGCCTTTAAATTTGGAAGAAATATGACAAACAATCAATCTATAGAAAGGGAGACTCCATTCTTATAAATGACTGTGAATTTGAATAAGCCAGTCTGTCTGTCTGTCTGTCTGTCTATCTATCTATCTATCTATCTATGCAAATTATATGTTAAGTTATGGAAATATGAAGTAGAAAGACTTCTCAGTCAGAGGTAGACTCCTGTGGAGAAGCATTCTGTGGAGTGTATCTACAAATCTCTACTAACTGAACTGAAAAATTAAGTAAGTCAGTAGGCATTTCTTTGGAATATTTCTTTTAAAATATGTTTCTTTGGTAAGAAATAAGAAGGTATAGGAGAGAAAATTCAGATAAGAATCAGAAGAAAGAGAAGGGGTGGTTGGCAATTGAGAAAAGTCACTGCTGAGCCACAAACTTAGGAGCCAGAACAGGACATTTCAGGCAAAGCAGTCTGAAAGACCAAGTGCATATGACTGGAAGAACTGGCCCAGGTAGTTTCCCAGCTGATAACCAAGGAAGAGAAAGAGAGTTGGCATCTATGTCTCATCAGCAGATAAGATAATATTTAAAAGAAATATTGCAAAGAAATGCCTGCCGACTTCCTTAATTTCATGATCCTAGAAAAGGTATGAAGCCCCTACAGTATTAAGTAAAATTTTCTTCTGTAATCTTGTGCAAGATCCTATTCAGCTAGACACATTGTCCTGACATTAAGAAATGCTAGCCAAGGTCAGTAGGCTAGACAATCCAAATGGATAATTTGGCACCAAGGACTTAGAGACCCAGATCTTACAAGCTTGATCATTGGGATCTACTCCATTATCTGAGACATCATATAGCTGAAACAGTTTTGGAAATGAAGAACAAAGTAAGAAGAGTCATACTTCCAGATCTTGAAACTTACACAAAGCAACAGTAATCAAGCCAGTGTGATACTGGCATAAGGACAGACATAGAGATCAATGGAATGGAACTGAGAGTCTAGAAATAAGCTTCTGTATCTAAGGTTAACTAATTTTTGACAATAGTGCCAACACAGTCCAATGGAGAAAGAACAGTCTTTTCAACAAAGAATGCTGGTACAACTGGATTACCATATGCAAAAGAATAATATTGGCTCATATCTTACATCATTTACAAAAATAAACTCAAAATGGATTAAAGACCTAAATGTAAGAGCTAAAATAATAAAATTCTTAGAAAAAAACACAGGGTAAATCTTCATGACCTCAGATTTGGCAATGTTTCTTAGATATGACCAAAAGTACATATAAAAAAAGAAAAAATAAACTAGTTCATCAAAACTAAAAATTTTTGTGCATCAAAGGATATGATAAAAAAAAAAAGTGAAAAGACAACCCCAGAATGGGAGAAAGTATTTCTGAATCATTTATCTGATAAGGTTCTAGTACCTAGAATATATAAAAAACTCTTATAATTCAATGACAAAAAGACAAACAGCCCAAATTAAAAATAAGCAAAGTACATAATTTGTCCTTTCACAGGAAGATTTACAAGCAACCAACAAGTACATGATTAGATATTCAACATCATTAGTCATTAGGGAAATGTAAATCAAAACCACAATGAAATACCACACTTCATACCCACTAGGATAATGATAATTTAGGGGGAAAAAAACAGAATATAAGAAGTATTGGCAAGGATGCAGATTAACTGAAGCCCTCATTCACTGATGGTAGGAATTTGAAATGTTGAATCCACAATGGAAAGCAGTTTGGCAGTTCCTCAAAAAGCTAAACATAAAACTACCATAAGATCCAGCAACTGTACTCCTAGGTACATAACCAAAAGAATTGAAAACAGGAGTTTAAATAAATATCCATATATGAATGTTCATAGCAGCACTACTGACAACTGCCATAAGGTAGATACAATCCAAATAACCACCAATGGAAGAATGGATAAGCAAAAGGTACTGTATCTATCACAATGTAATATTATTTGGTCATTAAAAGTAATGAAGTACTGATACATGTTGTAATATGGATGAACCTTGAAAACATTATGCTATGTGAAAAAAAGCCAGTCATAAAAGACCACATATTACATGATTCCATTTATATGAAATGTCCAAAATAGGCAAATCAAGAGACATAGAAAGTAGTGGTTGCTTAGAAATGAAGGTTTTAATAGGAAATGGGGAATGGCTGCTAATGGGTATAGGATTTCTTTTGGAGATAATGAAAATGTCCTAAAACTGAATGTGGTGATGGTTGCACATTTCTATGACTATATATTAAGAAACATTGAATTGCAGTCTTTAAATGAACGAATTGTATGGTTTGTGAATTATATCTCAATAAATCTATTTAAACAATATGCAGTAAAGATGAAATAAAGAGTAATTTCCAACTATTTTATTTTGCTCCTTAAAGATATAAGACATTTTTGCTCTTATAAAATTAATATTTTAATATGTTATGTTAATATATTATAATAATGTTTTTTGTAAATTGTAGTGAGAGTAATAGCTTTTTGAAAACCTCCATTTAACACTTTGTAATACACTGAGTCAACAATTTGGTTTTAAGTTCCAAGTATCTTGATCTTTAGTTTTTAATGGCATTCATAAATGAAAATTATACCTCACAATAATGCAGAGATCTAAATGGCACAACTGTTTCAAAGGGAACAAGTTTCTCTGGCGATACTTACTAAAAATAAAATTAATTTTTCAATCCTTTCCACCATCCAACAGAAATTTTCATATAAATTCGAGAGGAAATATCCTTAGTTGGTCTTGGAAATGAGTTAAGAAAGTGCTACATTTATATATTTTAAACAGCTGAGTTTAAAATCTATGGAAACTCTTTAGAATATTTCTTGAATGTTAGAAAATTGTTTCTACATTTATAAAGTATATATATAGGAGATTTTTACTAGTGACATAACATTTTCAGCAACAGAAATCACAATGGAAATGTTTCCAAAAAATCGTTTTCAAAATGTTCACTCCATGCCTTGACTTTACTTCACTAATAAAATATCACATTTTCCTTAAAGAAGAAATTAAATGAGTTTATTTTTTCATAACTGTTGGCTAGTTAGTATATTAATGACATGGTTACTGCTGAAAAGGTCAGCAAATGCAGAATGTTTACTTTTCTTTAAAGAGAAGTCTGTGTAGTTCAGATTGAGCTTGACAATTATTTTAATATTCTGTATCATAAAATAATATGTGGAGCTTAAAAGATTTTTATAATCTTATCTCATTCCATAAATAAGCATTGTGAAGAGTCCTCTATATAAGAAAAAATCAATCCACTTAGCTAGACTCACAAACTACAAAGCATTAACAAAATCTGAAAGCAAAAAAGATGTGAGAATACTTCATGAACCCCACCATGTCTTTATTGGATAAAACCTATGGCACATTTGATTGTCTGGCAGACCAAATGGAAGCTCACTGTCATTCACATATCACACAGGAATAAGGGAAACATTCTAAAGATGACAGAGTAGAAAAATGGAAAGTACTTGGGTCCTTGATGTCATTGTTCTGCTGGTGAACTAACCAAACCTGGGATCATCTATCAACAGATTCTTATTGTGTGAAATAGTAAATCCTCATTTTTAAGTCACTCTGCACTGGGCTTTCTTTTTACTTGCTGCCCAGTGCAATCTAACGTGTGCACTGGCCCAGGGTCTTCGTGCCTGCTATTCATCCTGGTGTAAGAGCACTCTTACACTGGGGCTTCGTAAAACTGATCAGTTTTGCTGTTGTTGTTTATATTGAAATATAGTTGACTTGTAATATTATATTAGTTTCAGCTGTACAACACAGTAATTTGATATTTTATAGATTACACTCCATATAATATTATAAAACATTGACAATATTCCTTGTGCTGCACACTCCTTCCTTACAACTTATGTTAGGGGGTAGTCTGTACCTCTTAATCCCCTTCACTACTTTGCTCCTCCTCTCACCCTTCTCTCCGTCTGGTAACCACTAGCTTGTTCTCTGTATTTGTGAGTCTGCTTCTGTTTTGTTGTTTAGTTCATTTGTTTTATTTTTCGTTTCTCTACTTAAATGTTAATTCTTTTTCACTCAAGTAACTGTAGCATGACTCCTTTCTAGGTTACTCTCCATCATGTTAGGCTACGTAGTTTTCTTCGAAGAATTTAATTTCTGAAAGGTTCTGATCTGCTTATTTTCTAATATTTTTATTTTCAGTCTTCCTCATGGGCAGAGTCTTCATCTGTTTGTTCACTGCTGTACCCCAGTACAAAAAAATTGCCTGGTACATGATGGGATTCCTTCATTTTATTTCCTGAAACTTCTCCAAATAAAGCCTATGCTCCAACATACTGAGCTTCTAACAATTCACAGAATACAATCTATTTCCTCTTGATCCTGTATCTTTGAATTTTCTGTTCCTCCTGCCAACAGATGTCTTTTCCCTCTTCCTCAAGTTCTAAAATTTAAAGTACACGCTACGTGTCAGGCTCTGTATTAATATGAATATGAAGTTAAGTAAAACAAAGTTTCTACTACAATGAGTTACTACTTCACACCCACTAGGTCACTGGGATGGTTATAACAGACAATAACAGTATAAGACAAGACAGTAACAAATGTGGCAAGTATGTGAATCTGCAACCTCATGTGCTGCTGGTCAAAATATAAAATGATGCAGCCATTTTCAAAATCAGTTTGGCAGTTCCACAAACGATTAAGCATAGAGTTTTTCATACAATTTAGCAATTCTACTCCTAGATACATACTCCAAAGAACAAAAAACATATGTCTACACAAAAACATATATGAATATTCACAGGAGCATTATTTATAGTGGCTAAAAAGTGGAAAGAACTCAAGTGTCCATAGAATTGTGAATAAATAAATAAAATGTAGTAATTATTTAGCAATAATAGTGAAATATTGCTATATGCTACGGCATGGATAAACTTTGAAACATTACACTAAGTGAAAGAAGGAAGTCACTAAGTATCATGTATTGTATGATTTAATATTTATATGAAATGTTTAGAACAGGCAACTATAGAGAGACAGAAAGTAGGTTAGTGGTTGCCTGTGACTAGGGAAGAGATGGGCAGGGCTGACTGGGGTGATGGCTAATGGGCATGGGGTTTCTTTTGGGGGTAATAAAATATTCTAAAATTGAATGTGGTAATAGATCCACATATCTGAATATTATAAAAGCCACTGAATTGTATACTTTAAATGGGTGAATTGTATGGTATGTGAATTATATTTCAAGAAAGCTGTTAGAAATATATAAATCCTCAAAACCCATAAAACCCAAATCTCTGCCATCCCTAGATGTCTTCCAAGACTGAACTCTAGTTTTCCTCCTCAAGGAAGTCTTGGTTCTGTGTCCCAGAATTCTATAGCTGCTAATTTCATAGCCTGCATCACTGCTGTTGTAAGTCTTACTGCTTTGTCCGTTCCATCACAGTGAACGTTCCTTCTGTTCTGAATCCCAAGAGCCTAGAACACACAGAGTGCATGCTTTAGTGAATGTTGGTTGAGAGGAAGAATATGAGGAAGTAATTAGATTAATAATAAAGAGAAAAGGAAGAGTTCTGTTTTATTTTAGATTAGGAAAAGATTGCAAAACCTTAAAAAAAGCATAGTGTGATGGAGCAAATCCAAGGATGGGGTATGAAAACAAGAGATCGAGTTCTCTAGAGCACAGCAGTATCAAGTGGCAGGTCAGGGGGAACTTAAAGGTTTTCATAACATAGATGCTCCTCATGTAAGGAGATCAAAGTTGCTGGACAACAGGGGCCTAGCTGTAGCTCTATCAAATGACCACTTGTCACTTGAAGTTGTTCTGAGTGTTGGCAAGAAAGTCTGAAATAGACAAGAAAAAGTCAAGTCCCAAAGATCTCAAGAAATGTGGAAGAGTGACAAGGATGGAAGAGGACAATACAAATCAATAATATCCATTTAAAAAGAAGATACAGGCATCACCTTTTTAGTGTAGGGAAGATTGTTTTAGAAGTGAGAGTATTAACCAAGTAAGTTTCAGAGCTGTGTTAGCAGAATCTCTCTGCCACTTCCATAGTCCCTTCCAGGTTCTGTCAAACAACTGTTGGTCTGTTGTAATCTTTACAATACCCTTTAAAATGTCAAAGGATTTCCACCAATTTCTACTGATATTTATCTTCTGTTGCCTTGCCCATTACATCGAACGCCCTGAACCATCATAAACTTTGCATTTTAACATCCAGCATGAAAATCTTTCCCGGCAAGTTTGTGGCACTACAAGCACTCTCCTGGCATATCTTTTAATAGAAAAGGTCAAAAGAGTTCTCAAAAACAAGTTAATAAAAGTATGAAGAAATACCACAGGGCCACAAACAGATTTGTGAAGGTCATTTCAACTGCAAAGAGCGCAGGCTTGCACACTAGCACTCACTGGCCGAGACGGTACAACCGGAAGAACAATGAGGTACCACACTAACCTGGACTGAGGGCTTTCTGCATGTCTACTATGTTCTTAGCACTTTACATGCACTAATTCTAATCCTTAAAGCAGTTCTACAACAGGAGCCTGTGGGAGGGTACTATTATTATCTCTATTTTTACAGAGCAGGAAATGGAGAGAGTGGTCAACATCAGGCTACTCTGACTCCCAAGCCCGCATCCTAATCCCTTGACTGTACTTCTCCCTGAGCCTCTCTACCATACTAGTTGTCTGGACCTGAGAAAGATGTATAATACTACTACATTACCACATATAAACATACATATACATTACTTGTGACGTGAAAAGCACTATAAAGAATGCGCACTCTATGGGGAAACACTAACTAAGGTATAACTGCATTATTAAAAGAATGTACTAAAAATGGGCTGGAAAAGGCAGTAGGAATTCAGTAGACTACTTATCATTCCCTGAACACTATTATCTTTGACACCTCTGTGCTTCTACACAAGTTCTTTCAATGCCCTTTTCACCCTTAGCTGCCTACTGAATAATAATTACTATTCATACTTCAAGATACATAATATTATCACTTCCTCCATGGAAACTTCTCTAAATCTCCCAAGCAGAATTAGTCATGCACTTGGCTGGATTCTCAATTGCTTTGTTTATACACCTTTTATACCATCTGTAAACGTTCAGTGCATGAGACAGAAGCCACACTAAGTACTTTAAGCAGGAGATTTAATACAGGAAATTTGATGCTTATATAGTGTTGCAAGGGTTCCAGGCTAGGTCTTCTGAAATAGACTCTCAGAGCACCACCACCGAACCACACCATACCTAGGATTCAGGGGTCAGAAAATCAGAGTGGGAAAGGCAACCGAAATTGCCTCTTGCCAGCCACAGAGTTGGCAAAAGGGCCTTTACATGCTGCAGCAGAATAACCACAGTCCCCAGGACCTTGCCTGGCAGCAGAAAATAACCAAAGGGGCAGGAGTTTGCCCTTCCAATGCATCAAACTGGTGAACCTAATTTATCCAGAACCTAACCGAAAGGGAGTCTAGGAAATAAAAGTTTAAGCTTTCCAGCCTTTGCAAACAGCAAGACTCACCAGAAGGAAGAAAACTGAAGCTGAGTGAGTCAATTCGTATCACCTACCAAGCACAGTGAGGGCTGAATTTGGATGTATCTGCTTTCACTAGTGGCTCATAAGGGGGAGCAAAAACATCTTATTTGACTTTTCTAATCCCCCCCCAAAAGTATCAACAGATATTTGTGGAGTAAAGACTAATTCTTTACTATCTCCTATTTGTTTTGCTACTAAGGTCAACATAGACTATGGGCATTATTGGGTCTCTTACTGAAGGGACACACTCCACATGTACTGAGAAGCAAGCAAGTGAGCCTGAAAAGCTGGAATATGGACCCGGTGAGCAATGGGAACTTAGATCTATCATACCTAAGTGAGCTGCTTCTCAAATAAGAAGTGTGCTGAATAACCACTTTCTATATTGGAATATACCCAAACCCCATAGGTGTTTGGAGATTTTCCTAAACTCAATTTGATCACAAAAGTTTGGGGGGGGGAGAAAGAAAACTGTATATTAGGAGAACAGCCTCTGGGCTTCAGGAGAAAAATCTCAGCGTTGTCAATAAATAGATCACTTTCACATAGGTTGGTTTTTCACACAACCCTGCTATAGTCCTATTAAAAGTGTTCAATAGCTCCCATTTCCACAAAATAAAATAAAACATCCTTATCTGGCATTCAAGACCCACTGGCTGATAAACCTTTCCAAAACCAACCCCACCCATTATACTTAATACTTCCAAGGGTCCACTCATTCCCCAGATGGGCCATATGCTTCCTGCCATGTTTCGCTCTCACCATTTTTCTTTCTGGAACACCCTCTCCTCTTAGTTCTGTTTTAAATGGAACCTGAATTTCTCTGAGTTTCAGCATTCCCTGTCCTTTACAACTTAGTCTCCACCCTGCTTCTTCCATGAAGCTCTCCCAAGACCCAGTTCTTTAATATTCTTCCCTTTTGCCACCTGCTAATGCCACTGCCTGTTCCATTTATTACATATGCTTTGAATCTTGTCTCTTGTTTTTGTTTTAAGTACACTATATTTCAGTTAGAGTGTTAGGTGCTTAATAGCAGTACATGGTCTTAAATTTTTTTTCCCCCACATATTGGTCTGATAACTTACCTCTTTGTTAAATGTGAGATAATAACAATTATACTTTTTCTTAGGTTTTATTTAATGTATATTTGATCATTAAAGCAATATAATTTTGTTAAATACCTACAATATGTTCTCCCTACAATCATTCATTCTGGAAACTTCTGGACATGAACTATTAAGGTTAAATATCACATCTAGAAGATTTTCCCTATCTGGCCTCTGCCCCCAATAGGCTGGGTTTTATTATATTGATCTATCACAGCTGTAATAGTTAGTTTCTGGTTCATCTGAAAAAAATCTCAGTTGCTTAAAGTAACAATCATTTATTTCGCATGATTCAATGGGTTAGCAAACTGGGCTGAGTTCAGCTGGGACAGCTCATCTCTGCTCTATGTGATTGGTTGGATTCACTCATAGAGAGATGCTGGGAAGGCCAGGCCTCCCTCTCTCTACATGGTCCCTCATCCTCAATGAGGCTGGCCTTGACCTGGTCTCATGGTTGCAATCTCTTCAAAGAATGAGAGCACAATCTGCAAGAACTCGCATGATGTCACTTCTGCTGCATTCTTCTGCAAAAGCACATCATAAGACCAGCCAGATTCAAGGGACAGGGTAATAGACTTACCCTAGTGATGAAAGGAGTTACAAAGCCTCCATGGACGTTTTTATCTACTAAATCCACTGTACTCCATGTGTTTATTGTCTGTTTCCATAATTAGGTTGAGAAATCCTTGTATGCCTTGTCTTGATATGTATTTTCATGTCCTGGGTACTTGGCACAGAGTAAACTGCTCCGTGTGAAATTAGATAAACATCAGGCTGCATGTCAGGCAGTGGTTGGAATACAAAGATATAAGGGATAGAAGACACGGTCCCTGCTCGCAAGGATTTTACCATCTAGTAAAAGAGGGAAAATGGTGAGGTAAGATTAAACGGCCTTTTCAAACAATAGAAAAAGTACTATTCCAACAAGAAAATGCAAAATGAATTATCTTAATTGGGATACACATGTCAGAAGAGCAAGCACACATTACATCTGGTAATTGGGAAATAGAGACCAGCACTGTGCTCTGAGGATAAGATTCGGATTCTTAAGTAATAGCTGGGCATAATTATTAGATGGAACCAGATGATAAATGGCCCAGGATAAGAGAGTAAAACTGTATGTTCAAAGAAGCAGTGGCTGCCTACTTTTCCTGGAATAGGCGCTGGTGCCAGGGCACAGTGGGAGGCTGAAGGGGCACCTTGGAATAAGGCTGCTTGAATTTTAACTTGGTGATTGAATACTAGACCAGAAGAGCAACAGGATAAATACTGTGTTTAGGGAGAGAGCCACAGCACTATATGTAAAATGGACAAAAGAAGGAGAGACAGGAAGCAGAAAGAAACAAGTATGCTGAGGGCCTAAACCTCACGTTGGCAGTGAGAATGGACTAGAGAAAGCCTGGAGATGGACAGTTAACTGAGCCCCTGCCGTTCTTTAAGATGCAGTATTTCACCTGATCCTTCAGTAACTCTGTGATACAGATGTCAACACCACCATCTTACAGATGAGGACAGGAAAATTCAGATAACTTAGGTTAACTAGCCCAAGATCATATACTTGTTAGTGAAAGAGCTGGTTCTTTTGAGTTAAAGGTTGTATTCTTCTCTTCTTAGGATTAAAAAATATTTTATTATCTAACTTATTTTACCACAAGTTTGTGCAAGGTCCTTGCCAAATGTTGAGCAGGTCTCTAATCAGACACTGTCCCTGCCCTCCCTATTCCTAATACAGTGGAGAAGGGAACGGACACTTCAAACAAAATGCAAGGGAATGAAGAGGAGACAGAAAAAAGAAGATTGAGCACAGAGGCATCCAGCCATTAAGTTCCAACATAAACATGAAACATTCATTCAACGTATATTTAGCACTTATAAGTGCAAGCCCTGAGCAGGGTGCTGAAGAAAAGATGAATCAAACACTATTCTTATCTTTCAAAACAGTAGAGGAAATTGGCACGTAACAAATAAATGCAGTTTAACTACTGCAAGGGGAAGATGGGATTCTGTGCACAGTAAACCAAGAGACACATAGGAAGGGATTATTTCCTGCTGAAGCATCAAAGAAAAGCTTCACCAAGGAGTTAGACCTTGATCTGCGTATTGATAGGTAAGAAGATGGCCAAGTAGCAAAAAGGGGTAAGGAAACTGTGACTGGTGTGGAGGTATACGGAGCAGGGGATGGTGAATGCATTATCATTCACTGCGAGGCTGGAATCACATGGTAGACAGGCGCCAGATCCCGTGAGGCAGGGCAGTTTCACTGAGGCAGTATAAAACAGAAGGTAAGAGGGTAAATGCTAGGGTCGAACTGATAGGCTTCAAATCTCAGTCTGTACTTCCTCTCTGTTTGGTTTTAAATCAGCTGTTCAGCTTCATTAAGCCTCAATTTCCTCATCCATAAAATGGAAATGATAACAAGACCTACTGGACCAGAGTCTGCATCTGAATGAGATCCTTTAGCTGACTTCCGTGAACATTAAAGTTTGAGAAATGCTACCAGAGAGCACTAGAGAAACTGGATAGATGAGAGACTCTCCATCTGGCCTATGAGAGCCAGCCTTCCTTCTTCCATGGGAGAAGCCAGTGAAAGGGGCATAAGAGGCAGAAGATTCTACCTGATGCCTGTGAAGGTGTAAGTTCCTGCTTGGGGCTGGCAGGAATTCAGAATGGGTGAGAGGATGCTTTCTCCTGTAAGTATAGAGATGGGGGAGGAAGATGACTCCACGTATGTGACTCTCGTGTGCAACAATCCTGGAGATTGTGAACGCAGGACAAGAGGAAAATTTGAAAAGACAGCCAATTTGGAATATGTTAGTTTCTTTTTTATGTTTAAATCTTAGCTCCAGCTAGAATTTCTTCTAAGTCTCTGCTCAAATGTAATCTAACGGGACAATCCCTGAGCACTTTACAGAAACCCCTACCACTGCCACCATCTCCAATGCTCAGTACTCCCTGCTCCCCTTTCCGTTACCTTAGTTTATCTGTCTCCTCCCCTCCCCAATAGAATGTAAGTTCCACAAGGAGCGATATCTATTTTGTTCATTGCTTAGAACAAAGTGGCACTGGGGACATATAGTAGGTAATAGATAACTATTTGTTAAATGAATGGATATGAGTTTGAGATCTCATGGGGCATCAGGTGGAGCTGTCACATAATAACTGTGTTTATAAGTCTGGAGCTCAGGGGAAAATCGGAGTTAGATGAAAAGGATGGTAGTCATCAGCTACTGACGGGCCGTGAAGCTTGGAGGCTAGATGAGATCACCTGCACAGAATCCTGCATTTAAGGGGAAGATGATTTCCCTGTCTGGTTGAGGTGACGTGGGATCCCAGGAGAAAAAATGGTGTCTTCCCCAGAGAGGTCTGGGTACAGAGAATAAACAGGTCACCACAAGTACCATCAGATGCAGCTACCTTTTCTTGTTTTCCTTGGACAAAGCTAGCAACTTCTTGGAAAGTTTTATGATGTCACAAGAGGCAAAACTGCCAACAACAGCATTTATCATTTATGGCAAAACACTTTAATAATTCACTGCTTCAATTAACATTTGCTGTTAATCAAGATTTCATGTCTGAAAGCATCACACCCAAGCTCAGCAGGTCGGTTCAGAATCAACTCCATCTGTCTGTCATGGAACCCAGCAGGAAGGACACAAGGAGATAAATGCCAGGCCTACTTAAAGCTGGTGGTGGGGCCCCCTTCGGAAGCAGGCTGCTCCTGGGAGCCAGGCACCCTATGGAGTTAGGAAAAGCAAACTCTGCCTCCAAAAGGGGCCTGGACTTTTCAAATGAAAAGCAGAATGTTTTCCCTATGTGAGAGGAAGAGATTACTAATTAGATTAGGCCTCTTTCAAAAACCCTTTATTTCAAGATTTTCTCTCTGTTTCTTCGTTTCCCGCAAGCTGAAAAAACAATCTGTACTGGAGCAGAGCCTGGTTCATATATTTGATCATTTAAAATCTGATCCTCTGCTGATAACTGTTTCTGCTAAAAGGCAGCACTTCCCTCCAGGAACAGAAAAGAAGCCAGAAAGGATGCCTTTCACCATTTATTGTTGCTATTATTATTATTATATCTACTGTTCTAAGATGTATAAAATCTTATTTTAAAAATTGTAACTTAAATAAGCACACTTTACTGAGATGAAATCATATTAAGGGATTACTAGATAGCATCAAATGATCAGAGATTCTGTTCTTTGACTTAAATAGCAGTTACTTAATCTCTCTGAGCCTCAGTTGCTCTACCTATAAAATGGAAATAACAGTATGGAACTCAGAAGGCTGTTGTAAGTATTAAATGAATCACTGCAGAACCACTTTGCACATGACTTGTCTCCTGGGAAGCACTAGACCACTTTAACTATGTGCAACAGGTGCGATGCACTTCACACCCTTAGGGAATAAAGGTGAGCACAACTCCTTTATTTTTTTCAATTACTCACTTCAGCTATTCATTCATTCAACAAACATTTATTAAATGATTACTATGTACTAAGGATTGTTCCAGGAGCTGAGGATCCATTCAAGATCCCTGCTCCCATGGAACTTGCAGTCTAATACTAGAAGAAATACCAAACGAATTAATTCATAGCTAGACACTCCTTCAATTATTCATTCATCTGTTGCCACTCCCTCCCTGACTGCCCCCCCACTACACCATAAACTAGTTGTTAGCTTAGATTAGAGAGATGACAGACAAATAGGTAAAAATAATTACGAAAGCATTAAGTAGTGGTAAATGCTAATTTGAAAATATTAGAATGATGGGAAATGGGGGCTACTTTTACTTGGATGTCCAAGAAAAGCCTCTCTGATGCTGGGATATGGAAGCTGAGGAGCCAGAAGTGCAATGAAGCAAAGGGAACAGCTGGTACGCAGGCCCTGGGGTGGGAATGAACTTTTCTGCTCCCGAAAAATGTGGCTCCAGTGCAGAGGGCAAGGGGAAGAGTGGTAAAAGAAGGGGCTGGAGACGGGTCAGACCTTGCAGGGCCTTGTTGTCCAGTGTATGGAGATTCAGTTTCGTTACGAGGAGGATGTTAAGCCACTGGAGTGTTTTGGCATGGGAATGACAAGGTTGATTTCTATTTTTAAAAGTTAACTCTGTGTAGAG